>NC_053413.1:25379938-25667438 GCF_016859285.1 Xiphias gladius | reverse complement strand
CATCACAGGGGCCACACGGTCTGCCTGCAGCTTGATAAGGGCGCTCTGAGCGCTGATTGCTCCTCTGGTTGGAATATGTGGATGAATCAGACTTTGACCCACTTTGATTGCTTCTGGATATTGGTGTCAAGAGGTAACGCACCCCCACACACACACACACACACAGATGAGCACTTCTCATCTCTTGCCGTTTGTCATGAATAAAAATAAAGTCTAATGTGCAGGTGGAAAACGAGCGTGAGAACGTGCTGCACGCTGATTGGAGGCCTTGGGGATTTTAACCCCTTCGGACCCCGGCGTCCCGGTGTAGTGGACGGTCTCAGCCCGTGAAGACCCGCTGGTTTGAAATGTGAGTTTGGTAACTGGGTGGGTTCTGTGTCACCGGTACTGGTTGCTAGAGACGGGACAAAACAGGAAGAGTTCACTTTTACTTTGCACTTAATACTTTTCTACGTTTTAAGCTTTCATTTTTTGTTGTGGTTGTAAAATATTAATCTGTTTTATCTTCTTAAATATGAATGTACATACATAAAGACTAATATTAACATCATAAATTCACAGAGGCCATTTGCTGATTGAAGAACGTAGGATTTTTTTTTTTTTTTTCAAAATGGAGCCTCCTGGACTGACAACGACATTAACTCAGCGTTTATTAAATCAGCACAATTACTGCAATCGTAAAAACATGTTTTTGTTTTTGTTTTTTTTAAAGGAAGAAAAAAAGCCACTTGATATGACGAGAGTTTAATTCAATAGGAATAAAAGTCCCAAATAAAGCCGACTGACGCTTTAAAGTCACCAGCTTTAAAGCGTCTTGTTTTTTCCAAACATACTTTGCGACAAGAAACTTCCCGATTCGGAAAAACGCTGCAGAAGAGTGCACCAGGACAGGACATTTCATGATTCGGCAAGTTCAGATTTCGCGTTTTGGAAATCAAAATGGGGGGTTTCGACACTGTCGTCGCTCGCATCGGCAGCACCTTTAACTTTTTAAAAACCCATGGGAACCATGACGACCCGGTGAAACCCGCCACCGCCTGACAGTGTCTGTTCGTTTTAAGAGTTTCCAGTGAACAGTCTAAAATAGTAGTTACTTTACACACACACACACACACACACACACACACACACACACACACACATAAATACACATTTCAGGGCAGTCAAAGGTATTGTACACCACACGCGTCGCGGGCCCCGACCGGTCCTCATCACGGTCCCCGGTTCGGCCGAGATTTTTCGGTTTTTCTCGCCCGCCTCTCCGACGGCACCTGAAGGCGCAGCGATCGCGCTGAATCGGAGACGGGGAAGCTCCGCGAGCCCGTCGAGGTCACAGTCGGAAGCCGCGGGCCCCGACGTTGACCGAATTAACCCTTCGCAATAAGAGCACCAAAGAATGGCGCCTGGTGTAGGTATGGAAGGGACGACAACAACAACAACAACTCCACCTGGGGCAAAGTTTTCACTGAGAAACGTTTTCACACGCATGTTTTATCAGTGCGTGAACTCGATATCAAAACACTGTATTATGTTGACAAACCAAATAGCTCTAAAAGTGTCTATTATTTAAAGAAGTTATTTCATTTTAGTTACTTATATATATATTTGTTTTTTCCCTTAAAGCAACGGGAGCTCCAGTAGATTGTCTCTGATTACACGCTGTGATAAAACACGTTAAAGCAACAACTCTAGCTGTTATTTTATTTATTCTTTTTTATTTAATCTACCAGTTTTCTCCTGTTCACATCTTTAATTTCTCCACTTACGTACTTTTCATTAGCGCAGAAACTCGCGACACAGGCCACAAGACACTTTACAAATAAATAAATTTTTAAAAAAGCCCAAACTGTTTACAAATCTTCCTGTTTTCCATTCAAGCTGTGACAGTCACGGATTCTGTTTGTCAGTCAGGGTATTTTATTTTGAAAATGTACCACATGCACTACACCGTGATAGGACATTTTGTGGGAAACAAAGCAGGAGCTTGTTTATTCCCGAAGACAAACACATGCTATTGATATAATTATGTGTTTTGTTATAAATGCACTGGTGATAGAACTGACATTTGAAGCACTGTGCGACTGTTTCTGTAGACGGCTTTTCGTATAAACACAAACTACTCACAGTTTTCACTTTTCATCTTGTGTCTCCAAAACTGCAGATTACTGTTGTTGTTGGGTTTTGTTTTGTTTCCCTCCCCAGCATTTATTTTGGAAATCCGCACCGGATGTACCGTGTCTAACTGCTCGTGCCTTGACGGTGCGAGCGCACGAGCCTCCAGGAACAGCAGCAGCAGCAGCGGCGGCAGCGGCAGCAGCAGCAGAAACGCCCTGCATCCTCCCGTCTCCTCTCCCGTCTCCTCCTGCGTCCATCCGCCGCCCGGGCGTCCGGTCTCTGCTCTGCTCCCGCAGCCGCGGAGGGGGCCGCTCTCAACGGGGAAGGAAGGCCGACCGAGCCCCGCTGGAAGAAATGGCCTTTTAACACCTGGGAGAATAACCCAGAAGAGACATGAATCCTTTGCCCGTTTCCTTCCTCCGACACCACCACCACCACCACCTCCTCCTCCTCCTCCTCCTGCTCCTCGCCTCCCTGAGCCGCTTCCCCGCCTCTGCTGACAGGAGCTTCGGTGAGTACGTCAACGGCCGGTTATTTCGGCTTAACGATAACGCGACCGGAGCCGCATCAGTCCCGGTCCCGGTACCCCCGGTCCTCGGAGGACACTATTTCTGTGTCAATACGGTATCGGCTGAGCCGGGATGGTTCGCCGCAGCTTCACCTGAGCCGAGGGGGGGGGGGGGGGGAAACAAAACAAACAAACGCGGCGAGCCTCTCATCGCGTTTCGCCAGAGAGATCCGCCGCAAAGCGAGAGAGACCCCGTAGAGCCGCTGCCGTGCGAACCGCGGAGCCACGGCGAGTCTCTAAACTGCAGCACGGAGCCAATAAAGGGACATTAGCCGTTATGTTTACGGAGCAGGCCCGCATCTGTCAGGCGGCACTGGCGGTAACAGCAGTTAAATCAAATTAAAAAAAAAGATTCAAAACGAAAAAATGCAAAAATAGTTGTACGGTAAAATCATTTTCAAAGCCCTTTAATTTTGGTAAATTATTCGAGGAACGCAAAAACATAAAATTCGCACTAAATAAAAATGTCTCCAGTATAATTACAAAGGAAACGTCCAAAATAATAAAAAAAACAACAGGACATGGTGAGGGAATGCTAGACTTATGCATCTGAATAGAAAATAAGGACAATCACATGAATAGAATAAAATCATTTTTAGAATTATTCATATTGTTTTAAATAGTTTAGGAATGCCATAATTTAAGAAAGGAAAAATAAAAATATATACAACATAGTTACAAGTGATATATACAAAATAAAATATAGAAATAAAATGCTAAAAACAAAAAGCTAGATAAAAAAAAAAGGTATATTTAAAAAAATAAAGAATTTCATTGTTTCAAATGATTCAAGAATCCATTAACTGAAATAAAAATATATACAATAAAGATACAGATTTAAGATTTAAAAATGATTCAAGAAAGCCAACACATACAAAAATCAATACAATGAACAAAGTCAAATATAGAAATCACATAGGAGCAGAGTTAAAATCGGAATATCACAACTGTACTGAACAGTCAGTCAAAGTAAAACAGGCAGTGCGGGGTCTGTGTACACTGGCCCGCAGACAAGAGGAGGCAACAACAGTCAGTGACAGCATCAATGCGAAGCGCTGAGAAATAAGCTCATATACACAGCTACTGAGGCAGCTATTGATCGTGTCGTGTGTGTGTGTGTGTGTGTGTGTGTGTGTGTGTGTGTGTGTGTGTGTGCGTGTGTGTGCGCGTGTGTGTGTGTGTGTGTGTGCGCGTGTGTGTGTGTGTGCGCGCGTGTGTGAGGTGGCTGTAGACATAAATTTCCCTCATGCACAGAGTCTATAAATAGCTGCCACCGAATATTCCCCCACTGATCTTGAGATTTCGGAGCCCGCGGGACGACTGATGCAAGAGATGTGTTGTAGAAGATGGTGAGGAGGAGGAGGAGGAGGAAGAAGGTGTGTGTGTGCGTGTCTGTGCATCTTCATGTGTGTGTCTGTGTGTACATCCAGGACCCCCCCACCCCTCCCCTCCCCTCCTCCTTCAGATTACATAACCAGCAAACAGACAGTATGGCAGCCACAGGACAGAGTCAGCTGAGAAGATGAGCAGCGAAACAACAGAGAGCAGCCGAGCTGCAGCTTCAGTCCCTCTTTATACATTAACACCGAGATGGATACAGTTTAGTGACCAGATTGGTTGTGCTAATCCTGCAGTAGCCCTACAGGGTCCTTCGGTTTATTGAACAGTTTTGACATTTCATGACACCCCCCCCCCGGTCATATAACTACATACATATAATTTAACCCCGGTGCTGAATATTTACTATGACGCCGCCAACTTGTTCAGACAAGCAGCGTTTATAACGAGATTATTGTGATTCATGGTTGCGTTATTGTAGCATGTGGCAGTGGTCCCCAACTTGTTTGACCCAATGCTAGATTACCGACCGGGCAGACGGGGGCAGCTGCCTAGGGGCCCCCACACCCTGGGGGGGCCCCTAAAGCCACAGGTTGAGCCATCTCCACTTGTTTTGATAAATTGATTAGTTACAAATATGTCCACTAGTAGCCCTATGGATCCATGTCTCTACAAGTGGGATACTGTTTTGATTGTATCATGCACACGCACCGGGACGCGGGCTGGCACGATCCCTTCCCATTCGTCGGTTTCGCGCTGTTCCGCTGATCGACGGCTGGTGGCGGTAACGGGCCAGCAAGTGCAGGGATATGGCAACGAGTCCTTCAACCTAAACGACCACATAGGTTGTTTGTCCCCACCCTCTGATGCGACCCGTGGGAGTGTTGCGTCCCAATGGCGGCAGGAGATGTGCCAAAATTGTTATAGATCACTTTTGAAAAATAAATAGCCGACTCTCTTATGACGTGACAAGGCTATGGTCACGGTTTGGTTTGGTTTAGGCTCAAAAACGACTCGGTCAGGTTTAGGGAAAGATCGTGGCTTGCGTTAAAAGGGTTTTCGTCATCATGGTTACAATAATAAACACGTGGCTAAGATTATAGAACAGTTGCGGTCATGGTTAAAAGAAACAACGCTGACTATTTGGTTTGAAATGGGAAACAAACAGTGGTGTCTTGTGTGAAAATCGAGTGTTTTGTTGTCCCATCCAACAGTTATGGCGCAACGTTGTCATTCCTTTGGATTCGTGTTTGAGTCCACCTGATGGAAACTAAATATTCCCTCTCTTTTAGCTCCATTTTGGTCTCCACCAGCTCCTGACAGAAACATCTGGCTCTTGAGCGGCTAAATGCTCCACGATGTTCACCCGCTGGTCTCTCACTGTGTCTGTCTGCCATTTTTTTCCTGAGCAGGTGGTGGACAGTGGGTTTGTCGGAGGTTCATCAGTGAGAACAGCTGCCTCGTGTGGCTGAAAACGACGTGAGAAGAGTGAACCAAAACAGCTGAGCAGCTCTGTAAAAAGGATTTGGCCGCGATGACCGATGGTACCAAGTTGGTCCAGGTCTGTTCCGGGTCTGGGTCAATTGGTGTTGACAGTGAGCAGATAAAATCGTAATGTGTTATATGTAAATCTTTAAGTCTTCAGGTCCAGTTGCTTCCAGTCGTTCTCATAAAGAATTTTTTAAACACGTTTGATATTTGGGGCTGAAATAGGCGACTGGTAATGTCAGTTGCGTGTCGCCTGAGGGAGACGTACCGGTAGATAAACGACTTTACCTGAAGTTAGCTTCATTTTACGAAGTTCGCTCACCTCTAGCTCCCTCTGTGGGCCGTGCAGTCCCCTGCGCCTCTCCACCCACCCGAGCTCTGCGCCGTTTTTCTCCTCTGTGGCCTTTTCACTGCAAACTGCAGAGCAAACACACACCGCAAGCTGCCGGTTGCCCGTACGCGTGTTTGTTCTGGTACAAGAGCCCGCGCCAGTCGGCGCGGTTGCCGCGGGATTTGTAGCGTCGTCTGCCACCGGAAGTCCAGCCGTCACTGACCCGGCGGTTCAGTGTTTTCTCTAGTGTATTTACTCGCTCCTTCCCTCCTTCCTGACCGTCGAAGACCAAAAACCTCCGCAAGCTGTTGCAAACGCTGGTTTGACCGGTCTCTGTAGGTTTCAGCTGGTCTTCAGGCTTGTCCCGAGCTTGGTGAACAGACTCACACACACATTCACACAGCGCCCTTTTCTATACATATGGCGCTTTCTACACACACACACACACACACACACCGCTGATACACTGGGGGCAATTGGGGTGGGTCAGTTTCTTGCCCGAGGACACTTCGTCACGTGGACTGGAGGAGCCGGGGATCGAACCACCGCCCCTCCGGTTATTGTGGCGACCCACTCTAGAGAGGGAGAGAAAATCCCTGTGCACGTCTTACAGTGTTCATAAGTATATTAAAAATTGTAATCCAAAGTGACTTTATGGTGACCTTGTGCGCATAATATTATTTACTATCTTTAGAAAGTGTCTGTAATATCCCCTCGGGGACTCGTAGCGGCGCTCTGCGGTGAGGAGGTCGTGACCGTATCGTACTTCCCGGACGTTCTTCACCCCGCGTGCTGCTGCTGTGCACCGATAATACTCTCTTAACACTGAAATATCGCTGGCGTAATTGTATGAGGGGGCTGCAGCGTTGTCTGCGGGACCCAGTGGTGACTCCCCAGGGACCCTGTTTCCTTTCACGGTAGGTTAAGACCTTCGTGTGGTTTTGCTCAGAAATTAAAAAAAATAAATAAATAAAAAGATCAAAATGAGGGAAGCAACTGAATAAGAAGCAACAGTTAATGTCTGATGTATTAAAACGTGTTTGCTCTGGCTTTGGCTTTTTTTCTGAGTAGACCATCGATGCTTGTGTGGACCCTTTGACCGGAGGTGATAGGTCACGTTAAGTGTCACGGTACCCGTTTCCAGATGTAGTCCCGAGTCCTCCGCGCAGCCCGTCGGACATCTCAGGTGACTGCTCTCCCATGTCTCGCGCACGAGTGGGTCTCTTTTTCGAATGCGTGGGAGGTCTCAAAATGCACCGTGGGGTTGGTGTAAAGTCAGAGGAGTTTCCGTGCCCGGAATAGTTACCACAAATGAGATATCAGGAGCGGAAAGTAGTTTGACACTTAAGTGGCGCAGCGGAAAGAGAGAGTGGGCGGTCGGATGCATTTACCTCCAGCTCTGAAGATGATCTGGGTTCAGTTTCCATTCGGAGAGAAATCATCAATCACCAATTAGAGCAGAAACCCCAGCGTTAACGTCGACAGTCCGTTGATCTGGCAACCTTCATCTTTAACAAATCTTTTCATGTGACGGTTGTGTTAAAAAAAAAAAATGTCCAGTTTACGCTTATTGCACATAATCTCCTCCCAGGGGAAGAGTGTGACTTTCTTTTTTTTTCCTGCTCATTTCACAAAATAACGTCAGACCCTGTCGACATTTGGCTTCTAGGACCAAGAGCCAGAGGGTTTTTTGTTTTTTTTACGTGGGGTAATTTCATTACCGCATTCCAAAATCTTGAAAATGTCAAATTCAACTAGTCCTTATTTCATAATCAATGAATCAATGAATCAATGAAAAAAAAGGAGAAGGAAAAAAAGCCAATTACATTTCCCCAGAGCCGAGGGGGAGGTCTTCATATCTGTTTCTTTATCCGGTCAACAGTCCCAAAAACCCGAACATGCTCAACTCGAGAGGCCGGAACCAGGGAACGCTGGATACTTTTCCCCTCGATCCATCGACTGCCCTGGTTCTTGAAAAGTGATTCAGAATTATAGACGCACCTGAAACAGATCCAGAGCTCAAACCATTTGTCGTCCAGAGCGAATTTACAGCACGCGGGAGGCATTTAACAAGTTTATTTCGATATTTCGGGATCCGTTTTACATTCAATGCCACGCGGGAAACTGCGTTTCATACGGGCCGATGTGATTTTCAGACATTTCTTTATCTGAACAAACACATTTCCGAACTTTCCCTTTTCCTGCTATTTCGGAGACGTGATGCCCGGGCTTTTTGCGTTCGGTTCGAGGTGTGAAATTTTTAACCGGTGTGCCGATACCTGCCGGCTGCGCCTTAACGCATCCAGGGTCCGGCATGCTCACTGAACACCCGATCCTGCTCCCGGTGCGGGACGTTCCTATTTCATAAAGAACGCGGCTGCAGCCAGACACTTGTCTTATTCTGTGAAACTAGAAGACATTTGCCAGTGGTCGGTACTTGACCTACAGTCCGCGATCCGGGTCCTGTCAGCCGCTTGTGTCCACGTGTATTGAACTTAATGGTGGACGCGGTCGCGTCGACTCTGCGTCCCCCCCGCCCCGCCCCGCCCCGCCCCGCTGGGATTTGAACCACGGACTGCGTCCAGCCCAGGTCTCCTAATCATTAATCCGGACCCGGAGAAGGGTCGCCGCTGGTTCGCCCGGCGTGACCGTCGCCATGGCGGCGCTCGTCGACGCATGTCAGTCGCGCTGATTGGTTGGTCGGGCCGGGAGCAGGTCCGCCGCACCTGTGCTCCGACGCATGCGCATGAGCGCTGTTATGTCACGGCGGCGGAGCGATCCCATTGGTCAGTTGTAGTGTTAGAGCCCGTAATTGAGACCTTTCTCTTTTTTCGGTTTCTCCGTTAATTCTCGTTCTAACGGGGGGCAGCTGGAGACCTCTTCTACTTTTCTGTCTGCACAAAAAAACCCCACAAGTTAAAGAGGAACTACACGTTAGACTGTATGATGTGTTTGTGTTGACACAGTCACGTAGATCCCTGGTATCATTCATGTCATCATTCAGTCCATCATGACTGGATTCAGCGTCGTTTCTCAGGTCTCCCTGCCGCGAGAGGATTCCTGTGAAAAGCTGAAGATCAGCGAGGATTCACGCGCCGTGATGGGAGACCCGACACGATCCTGCGGTGAGGTCCAGGTCCAGGTCCAGGTCCAGCTGTATCTGACGACGCGACGCCGATCGATAGATCGATCGACCCGGATCCATGTTCGGAGAGCGGAAAGCGAAAGTGTGATGGGCAGCCTGTCACTGGCGCTGCCGCCCTGCTTCTGCCGTGTTCCCGCCTGCCGCGGGCAGCTGTTCCCGGCTGCGCCGATCGGTATCTCCCCCCTGTTCTGGTTTCTCCTCACCGCACAGGTGAGGCCGCATCTGTTCGGAGCATTTATCTCCGCGGCGATGCGTCTGTCGGGCCCTGCAAGGTTTGTCTTGCTTCCCGCTGAACCCCCCCCCCCCCCAGTGGCGCTTGCCTTCATTCGGCAGCTCCTGGTAACCGAGCATTCATGGCTGAAAACTGCTCGTCTGTTACCGGTAACCATGTACTGGTTGGAAACAAATGACCCTAACACGTTTTTTTTTTCACTTTTAAACCTCTTGAGCATCTTTTCATGCATCCCTCAAGTAGATCTCAGCAATGGCTCAGTCTTTAGTCATATTGTTTGTCATGCAAGTATAAGTATTCATTGTAGAAACTGACATTGCCAGTCTGGCCCCCTGAAACCTTATTAACCCCTCATTTTGGTTTGGTCATGAAGGCACGGGGTCGATCGCTTACACCCAGAAATGTCCATGTTTTTTATGCTCACGTTATGACACCGAACACTTGCTTAAGGTTGGGGAAAAGGTTGTGGTCCCGGTGAGTATCGAAGCAAGTGAACGCTGATTTGAAGCACGAGACGCAATGTGGAACCCGGTCCCCGGTATCAAAGAAATGTGGCTGTTGCACCGTCCAGGCACCTACCAGTCACCTCTCCATGTCTGTTTTGTTGATGCAGCGAGCAAAGAAATGCAGCTTCCTGCTTTGGAACAAAACGTTTTCAGCTGAACCTAGAACCTCCGGGCATCGTTCCATTTTTTTCCCCCCAAAATGTATCAGCAGGTGCAAAAATCAGTTGTATATGAAGACAGTTCACAGGAGACAGGGCACTGTGAGTGAGTTGTCTCCCAGTCTTTCCATTCAGGTATCGGGTAATGAATTCAACACAGGCGACAATATAAGTGAACACCTGAAGGCCCTAAGAGAGAGACACTCCAAGGTTTCTGAAAGCATCGGGTGCTGATGTTTTAAATTGTGAATGCGGCCACTGGGGGGTCTCCTGTGCCGCGGAGGGTGCATGACGACGAGATTGAAGGAGCGCTCTGCCACCCTTGAGTCCGTACCAACTTTTAAACCGAAGCCATGTCCTCGCATGAGGACAGTTTTCCCGTGCAATCAGGAATCATCACCAGCGTTTCAGGTGCACTTGTTTTGCTGCTGTGCCTCCAAAAAAAGGGTCTTTTCCAGCTCAAAATGTGAGTGAAAGTTGTATTTTTCAAGCTGAAGCGTTAGAATCTGGTTTTATTCCAGCTTGACCAAAACTTTTTTTTTTCTCAAACACAAGTTATATTAAACAGAAACGATTGATAATGTTCACATGACTTTACATCCACAACAAGGGACCGAAGGCGATTCACTACAGCTGCATAAAACATCGGCTTCGATTCTTTGATGGAAAAGGCAAAAATCCACAGAGCTCTGAACACATAAGAACTGCTGCTTGATTCGACCAGATGGACGGATCGGTGCTTCGGCTTTGAACCATCGGTGGAAGAGAAGAAGAGAGGAAGATGAGGGGAGAGGGATGAAAGGACAAGAGAGTGGGTGACGGAGGTGGGGTTTTTTTTTTTTCTTTTTTCTTTTTTTGCCGCCGCAGGAGACAGAGGAGGGGAAGACAAAGAGAGATTACTGCCAATTTAGGAAGGGCTGTTCGCACATACAGTACGGCCTAATTGAGAAATGGATTTTCCTCTGCTCTGCTGCAGCAGAATCAAAATGATCAAATACTGCCTCTGCTTCCGAATCCTCTCCTTTTGTGTTCGCCTAAATTGTCTGGCGGCGTGTTGTTGTGACTGATCATTGCTGTCAGAGCTGAGGCCCGAACCAAATTGGATTGCCGTCATCTTGAAAAAACACACAAAAAAAAAAAAACCAAAGGAGACACCGAATGCGTGGTACACGACAGAAAACACGCCGCCTACACACATGTAGATAGACAACACACAGACAGCCGATTAGGAACCCCCGTTTTGATCAGCCGTGGGAAACGGCACCTAAAAGCTGGAGACCAGCTTAAAAACAAAACTACAAAGACGAGGAACACTTTTAAAAGGCTCGGCCCTCTTCCTTCAGCCTGCGACCCCAACTCGTTATCAGCTGTCCCGAAATGTAAACACGCCTGCAGAGATAACATTGTGTGGTGGAAAACTGAAAAGGTTAGAGGGGAGGGTCGAAGTAGAAGTCGGCCTTTTTTTTTTTTGTAATGGAGACGGAAGTCCACGCTCCTGTGCTGTCATAATACGTCACTGAGAGAGGCCGAGGCCGAGGGTGGAGACAGCCACAACTTAACTAACTATCGCTAGTTATACGAGTATAAAAACTAATTCACCGTTCGCTGAACCACCGAGAACAGTTTATTTTGGTTTCATTTCATTTGACAGGGACGATGTGCATTAATAAACAGAAGCAAAATTTAAAATAAGCCAGACTAGTCTTCATGAGTGCTCCCCAGCCAGATGCCAGAAGGGCAGCCAAAACTTAGAATAAACAGATGTATCTTACAAAATGTGTACACACCGCGTGATGAATGCGTACAGAACAGCACAATATACATCCAGCAATGAGTGATGCCACGGTACACGTGGCAGTGAGCTCCAGAGACCAAAAACACAGGGACAAAAGTGTAAGAAATGGACGAAACAGCGTGTTTATCTGCTCTAATGTATGTTTCGAACCTTAGCATGCCCGGCAGGGTTGCCAGGTTCGCGGTTTCCCCGAAGGAAGGGGGCTACTTTCGAAGTGTTGACGTTTTTGTTTTTTTTTTTGTCCCCTGGTTGTGTAGACCTAATTTTGCATGCAAATGATGGTGATACGATAGCAATGCCGTTAGACCTTAAAAGCAGAGTGCATGGTTTGGCAGGGGTATGTTTTCTGTTCTGGTATTGTGCTGAGTTTTCTTTTTCACGCAGACCTGGCAGCCCCGATGCCGAACTAACTGGCTTCCTGCCCACGGTAGTACCCTAGTGTTACTTCCAGGGCCTCTGACCAGCATGTCGCTAGCTAACTACAGTATTCTGTTGGGTTACTTCTCAGGAGGCATCCTCTGTGTTGGGGGCCAGTCCTGGCTGCTAGACTGCGTCGGATGTTACAGAAACCCAGTTTAATGTGGCATAACTGCACAAACAGGACGATAGTAGAGAGAGGTGGAGAGGCAGTAAGGCGTTCTAGATACCCCACTACTATTTGTTTATGTACTGATTGACTGTTTATTTTAACTGTTTTTTTTTTTTGCCTGAAATTTGGTGTAAAAGGTGATTTCTCATTTACATAAACATAGTTGTGAAACTGCAGAACATGAATTTGTCATTTTCAAGTCAGTCTCCGCACGGACGCATGTACCCAGAAGTTTATACGAGCGGTTAAAGCACCGGCTTCATCTTTCAAGGTGACCGCTCTCGGCTTAATCGTTGGCCCCCTCCCTCGGGAGAGCAGCATTTGTCTGATGCAAACAGACAGATGGCATTGTGGGAAACGTAGTGCCCTTTTTCATGTCAGTGAGCGCAGCTTGTGATGGCCCAGCCAGGAGGCATTAAAGGCCGCAGCCTGGACACCGCTCCTTTGCTCACAGGGTGAAGCTGATTGAAATTCCGCTCCTCCCGCATCGCCGACTTGGCGTCGGTCCGCAGTCGCAGCACCGCAACCTATTTTACACTCTGCTGGCGTGGAGTGATGAAACCAGAGAGCAAAAACTCAGGGTGGCAGCAAAAGTCCAAAAGCCATATCCCTCCACCGCTAACTCGCCGGAGAAGGCTCCTATCTGGCAGTGAAATGGAAAAAGGGGACAAAATAAAGTCTCCATGCCAAGTTTTTAAGGAACTTTGGCTCCACTTTGGCACCTTATAACTTGATTAGAATGTATAGTTTATATTCTATTCGATTTATCGCGATAAAAATCATTGTCATCCTTATGTATACAGTAAGCCCGGGCAAGGAGGGAGATGTGTTACCGTATTTGGGGAGGCACCGGGTTGAGTCCTGACTCAACCTTGACTAACGGTGCATTGTAGAACAACTGGATCTGTGTAAACCATTGTAGGATCCCAGCACCACTTTATATCACTCCCAGTGTCACAACAGCTGCTTATTTTGTAACAGGGGTGCACACATAACTGAGCTGTAAAATTTCAAAATAAAACCAAGCAGGCGGGGAAACTCACATTACCATGTTTGAGCCTCTGTCACTTTG
This sequence comes from Xiphias gladius, assembly GCF_016859285.1. Taxonomy (NCBI): domain Eukaryota; kingdom Metazoa; phylum Chordata; class Actinopteri; order Istiophoriformes; family Xiphiidae; genus Xiphias; species Xiphias gladius. The sequence continues at coordinate 25,654,101 of NC_053413.1, read as the reverse complement.
TTTTGTTTTGTTTTTTTTTAATCTCACTGACATAATTTCTGACTTTTTGATAGTAAACCTACTTTTCAGATTAGACCAAGCGCAAAAAATGTTCAAGACACAGTAACCTTTTCATTTTGCGGTATGTGATTTTTGGACTTTGAGCACAAAAAGGGGACTGCTTGTACAATGAAGTACAATTAATGATAACAACTACCAGACATAAAAAAGTAAATAACTGCCCTCAGTAAGAGAAATGTGACCCCCCCATACCGAGAAAATAATTGTAGCATGAAAATAAACATTTATTTAATTGAATTCACCTGCTGGTGTGATTGCTTCAGTAAGTAACCATTTTATTGGATGTTATTATCAGTTTTTCTGTGTTCTAAAATATTAGATAATGAATGTCAGGAACCATTTTTTGCCAAAGTTTGTGTATAGCATTTTGTATCCAATTTTATTTTTAATTATTGTTATGATTCCCTTTCAGTTGCACCATAAGCCTCTGTGTATTCCCTTTCTTGCTTATATATTTTTGGTCTTATTATCATGCTGTTTTGGAGAAATTGGCCCATACGCTGCATGAACGCCCCAAAGCTGCTGTTTTGAAATTCCGACTCTTTGTAAACAGCATTTCTGTTTTACATGTTTCTGCTTTTAACAAGGTTTCGTCTGCTGGAAACCACTGTGAGTTGCGGGGGGTTTTTTTTGTTGTTGTTGTATTTTTTTCCACAGAGATGTTAAAAAAAATACATCTTCTGGTTTTTCTCTCTTTAATTGCACCAGAAAAAGTAAAATAATGAATGTCTAGCAAACAACACAAGCTAATAACAAATGACTTCACTCGGACATGTCCTCGTTCGAGAGACAATATCCTGCACTGACAAAAGTGAGATGTTGTTCGGAAATGTTGACAAGAGAAGATTTAAAGTTGAAAGCGACTGCTGTTGATTTTGGTTAGGGGCAGGAGTCGCTAGTTGTTTAAGTGGTATTTATGCAGGCTTTTGAGTGTTTCTTGTTTTTATTTTGATTTGTTTTGCAAAACCTTTGTGGTACAACATAACAGCAAATCTGAAAATGTAATAAGGGAATTTCTGCAATTATCCGAGAGAACTACAAATTGTAGTGAAACACAAGTAAGAATGTCTGCTGTGAAAAAGGGCTGTGTTGCCTATCCAAGCTAGTGTTGGGCATCAAACAGTCTTCTGTTAGAGCAAATTATATTTTGCTATATTTTTTGTACTGTACTACAAGGGCTAACAAGCTGCACACCGCAATACGAGAGCAAAGCTGTTAACTGGTATTTACACGATAGCGTTACAAATCATCATCTGGTGAGGACAATGACTTTTGCCCATGGACAAGTAGCTTTAGCGCCACTGTTTTAGCATTATATCATGTATGTAGCCACTGTGTGCATAGTTAAGACCCTTTTACATGGTTTTTGAGTCAGCTGGAACTTCAACAAACTCACAGTTTAGTTAGCGTCAACTAGCTAGCTAGCTACGGCTGATGGAAATCTGGCAGCAGCAGTTGTTGCTGCAGAGGTTAAAGTTAGGAAAAGGCCGCGGTTACGGTTGAAACCTCGCGCTTTACGTTAGCGTTGCATGTTCTGTTGGTTTCAGTTGAACATGCTGTTGTCACAGCAACCGCTGCTGACAAAGTTCTATGGCAGTTTAACTGACAACGCTACATCCGCCATTTTGTCAGATCTGTGAGAAAACAAACATTGACAGACATCTTTTATTTATTCCCCAAATGGCTTTGTCGAATCTTTAGGTACTGATTTTATTTATATATATATATATATATATAGTTGTTGATTTCTGATTTGCTAATTTAGCTTTTCTATAGTAGATTGCTTATCAAGGTAGGCAGTATGCTAGCTTTCTGAGGCTAATGTGTTGCTAATACAACATTTTAAGTAACTGGTAATAACTCTTGGGCTAGCTGTCGTGTATTTTACTCTTTTGGTATGTGTTTATGTAATTACCGTGGTGTTCTTCAGATGGCGACAGTTGTTATTTAGTGATAGTTGGTGCGTTCTTGCTGTATGTGGTATTTCCCCTTTTTTGTGATTTGTAAACACTGTCCATCACTGAATAACCTAGACTACGAGTACTTTGAGTTGCCAAAACATAATTCTAAAAACATTATTACAGCAGGGAAATATGTGAAAGATGTTGACAGCAAACATTTCGACCAAGTGTTGAAGTTCAGGCGTTGAATATTAATCTTGTTATGTTGATAAGTAACTTCAAATTAGCGTAATTAACTTTCCTATAGAATGTAATCAAATGTGTTGTATATTATCACAATTTTTAGGCGACAAAATTAGAAAAAGTCTAAAATTGCTAGCTTTTTTTGACCTTGGCACCAAAATATCTAATCTAGTGGAACAAAAACGCAAAGAACGGCATTTAGCGTAATTTTTTTGAGCCTGTTTGATTTCTGTTAACATGCCGTGGTATGGTTGTAACACGCAAAAAATACAGCAAAATGCCATCTGTTGTCCGAACAAAGAAAAGAGCGCAATACTGTTGGCGTCATCACCCCCTGAGGGCTAGAGAAGCAGTTTTGTGACAGAAAAATCTTCGGCTGGAGGAGTCTGGGCAGTAGATTCTGCTGTAGCCTAACTGCTGATGATAGGGTGCTCTTGAATTACTCCAAAACAGTTTCAGTTGAGCTGCTTGGTGCCCCAAAGCAGTTTTTTTGTGGTTAGCCCCCAGGTGTGGATGTGTGTAGCAGTGTAATTGTGTCGCTGAACACAGAGCATGCTCAGCAAACCGTTCCCTGGATATACAAAGAAAAGAGAAGAGAAATATGACGCCAAAAAACGAAAAACAGGATCTCAGAGGGTGTAAGTGTGCAGAGTGATGGGAGAGGGAGGAGGGGAGGAAATCGCTTCCACTCTTTGATCCCTGGAAGGCAGAGGCACTCAGCGATGAGCAAGTGTTGCCATGGAAACAGCATCCCATCGTTTTGCTAGGCACCCTGCCTGTTACAGTCCCTGGAGTATTTTCCTAGCGTGCGCGTGGGCATGTGTGTGTACGTGTGTGTGCGTGCGTGCGTGTGTGTGTGTACACCCATCTGAGTGCATACATGATGAGTGCAATTGATTGCTATCAACATTGGTACGTGTTTAGCTAAATAAACATTTTAAACTGCTAATTTATTAATGCCAGAAGTATTGGAACAAGCACTAGTGGTGGCAGTGCATGAGACTGATAGTATATTAGTCATGGAAGTACTTAAAGTAGCACTGGAGTAGTAGTGGTCCTATTGCATGTTGAAAGAAGTTAAATACTGGCTGAAGTGGTCAGTATTCTGAGTAGTATACTATAGTAGATACTATAGTAGTAGTAGTAAATGCAGTAGATGAGGCAGGTCAGTAAATACAGTAGTATTTACTGACCTGCACACATCACATATTAGTCTTAGAAGTAGCAGAAGTAGATTAGTAGTAGTAAAAGTGGTAGAAGTGATAGAAGTAGGGTAGTAGTAGTAGCCTATCAGTAGTGGAGAAGAAGTTTATTGAATGTAGAAGTAGTAGTAGTAGATGTAATCTTTGTTGAAGTAGATAGTAGAAGTAGTATGACTACTAGTAACGGTAGATTAGTAGTTTTAGAAGAAGATGTAGCAGTGGCAGTAGTAGAAGCAGTAGTGTAGTAGATAGAAAATGTAGTAGATGTTCCAGTTGAGGTAGTAATAGTATTCGTATTAAAAGTAGTAGAAGTAGGTTAGTAGTAGTAGTGTTAATAGAAGTAGTAGTTGATGTAGCAGCTTTAGTATACAGTATAAAGTAGTAGTACTAGTAGTAGTAGTACAGCAGCAGCGGTAGTAGCTACTGCGCAAGTAGAAGATGTGGAAGCGAAAGCAGTTGTAATAACTGTAGTAGTATTAGGAGTAGACTAGAAGATGTAGTAGTAGTCGTAGAAGTAGTAGCCTGTAGTCGAGATTAAGACCTACAGTGTGTTTATGCTCACTTAAACCCAGACTAACCTCAGCGACCTTAATCTGTAGCTACAATCAGACATTATCGGTTCTTCACACCGGAGGGCTTTTATTGTGTAGCAGCTGCAGGAAGCACACTAGCAGCACATGGCTTGCACCTGCTTCTACCAACCGTTGTCTGTTTCTCTCGTTCCTCGGCAGTGTTTTTGTCTCCTTGGTGCATTGTGATAAGTTTTTTTGTCTTTTTCCTTTTTTTTTTTCTTTTTTTTTTTTAATATATCCCCCACTTCAGGGAAAGCCGTTAGCCAAAGTGGAATCAGAGTCAGAAATGTGTAGAGGACAGTGTGTGTTTGTACCAGCTGCTGCTAAATCTCCCGTGGAAGTGGAACAGGATAAAATATAGCTTCCTCCCCTGTTCCCCCTCAACCCAGAGACCCGGCGAGATGCCCGGAAGGATGTTTTGCCATCATCTTCAACCTATCCCTGCCTCAGTCCATTGTCCCCCCCACCTGCCTGAAATCAGCCAAAGAAGACAGCCACCAGCTGAGCAAATGACTACAGATCAGCGGCACTGACACCCACCGTCGTGAAGTGCTTTGCAAGGCTGGTTTCACAGCACATCAAATCTCCCCCATCCCCCTCACCAACCTTACTGACTGTCGTGTGCAAGTCACAAGAGAACTATTACAAACTGCTGCCACTTTTTATACTTTCTATACACTGTTTTTATACCTTTTCATTGCACAGTTTGTTACTGCTTCTTTGTTATCTGTTTATCATATTTTTGTAAGAAGGTTTCTCTCTCTCTTGTAATTTCCCAAGGCTGCAAAACAAATTTGCTCGTATTACAAATGTGCAATGACAATAAAAGCGTTTTATTCTGTTTGATTCTATTCAAATCCACAGAACACTGTTTAACAGTTTTAGAGGTGGGGTTGCTTTGGTAGAAAATATTTCAAAAAAAAAACTTGTAGGTCTCTTATCCAGAGTTTAGGCAGACTTTGTCTCTGGAAAGTCACGTTCCCGCTCAATCTACTCATAACAATGTCGAATGTGTAAGTCGTACCGTCCACCAACAACAGGTGCAACAACACTAACAGGAAATTGAGGGAAGCTGTCAATCGAGCTCATCCTGTACATGCCTGCATAATCCTAAGAAGAGGTCTAATCAAGCAAATAAGTGAAAAGAGCTGTGGTGGTGTATCCTGGGTGTATAGAGCCTCCATAACGCCACTGTATTAAGGTGGAAGCAGAGATCAGACCCGTAGCAAATGAAGCCAAAACTATCTGCATGGCTACTAGGGGTTTAGAGGTAGGCGAGAAAATGGGGGTCTTTTTTTGTAATTTGGGTGAACTGACCTTTCAAGTCTTGTTTCCTTAAGATCCATCTCGAGGGTTTTAAGGGAAAAGGGCTAGAAAGGGCTAAATACAAAGGCTCAACCTCATCGGACTCTAAACTCTGACCGAGAACACACCTCAATTAATGACAGAAATGCGGTTCAGCTACAAAATCTGTGAACCTGCTAACCGGTTTGTTGTCTTTGTGTTTCCCTGCCGACAGGTTGCCTGTTTGAGAACGAGCTGTGTTCACCATACGAGCTCTGTGTCAACGGTAAGATATATGACCAAACACACACATTTTAGGATCCACCAATTACATGCCGATACAGGCCTTTTATACCATCCATCCTTTACTACTTGTGGGCAAAGCAAACACCGACTCCGCTGCACAGCCAGACCACCTGCTACGGCCCAGATGAAAATTAATCTTGACAGCTCTCAGACTGCCATTTGTAACCAACTAACATTCAGTTTGTGAACAAGACGGCTAATTGTTAGCCATGCTAATTCACATTCATATCCTAGTTGACTGACATTTGCCACCGGGGATTAACACCTGATCATTTTATCAGAAAAAAAGCTTTTATTATGTACAGGTAGAAAACAGAGCCCATCACTAGGATTAAAACTCCTCGTCTACCTTCATGTACAAAAACAACATCAGGAGTATTATGGATCATTAAGTATATTAATGCCTGGTCATAGTCACATCTCCTGGTAACATGACTCTGACCGTAGTGGCAGCTGAAAGTCTAAAGTCATGTTTTTTATATATGAAGCGTCAAAGCACATTAAGTGAACGTCTGAAAAGACTGTTGATACGTATTTTAAAAGCGATACGCAAATTAAGAGGGTAAAGGGCCCCCAGAGGAAGTAAAGTTAGTTTTGTCTCGGAGCAGTCGGGTGTCGACTGAGTTTCCCGTTATGATGTGATAGTGGTTGAATATCTGAGCTGGATCTTGAGCTTGTTGTTGCTGCCCGTGACTCGGGCACCGCTCAGGTTTTCTTAAAAGTACAATCGCCAAGGTACGACACCGGAGGCCAAAGCCTACTCAGTCTCTACTGTAGTAATGATGGCAGTTACCGTATGTGAGGTGTTTGCTAAATCAGCGTGTGCATTGATCCCAACCTCTTTAGATTCAACTGCCGTGTTTTGTTATTACACACGCTCACGACCGCATATAAATGTACATATTAATCCCCCACTCTGCCTTTCTCTGCCTTACTGTGTCCCCTTGAGGAGGAAACCCCTGCAGAGAATCAACCTAGAATCAAAAAGAAAAAGCTAAAAAAATAATCGTTGTTCACAGAAAATAATCTCGGAGACCCTCTTATCTGTGACACCATTCGGTCAGACTCTGTAGACTTCACACCACATCTTTTCTCAATTAGCGTTTTGCTCCCCGCATCCTCCGATCACCAGCATTCATCGGTTCACCGGGAGGCTCTTGGCCGTGCAGAGCGGGCTTCGCTTGTCGACGCCACCGCGGGATTTAGGACAATGACAGAGAGGCCGGCAGTGATGACGGCATACTGTTATCTGTTGTGTGTTGTGTGATCTCATTAAGCCCGTGAATGGGCCGTTAGGAGGGGGCAGGTGGCCGCGCCGTCGGGTACACCGTTGACCGAACGGGTTTCTGACCTGCTTGCTGATGTGTATTTATTTCAGGTGGGGTGTGTGTGTTCTGAATTCACTAGCTCGGTCCTTTCCTGCTTGTGCAGTGTCCTTTTGAAAACGTGCCCGTTAATCTAATGTGTGTGTCTAGTGTGGTGTAATTGTGATTATATCCGTGGTGGGTTTTATTTTTAGCCCCGCTCAGACGGGCCGTGTTATGACAGCCTCTGGTGACCCCGATTCACTTTGATGAAAAAAAAAAAAAAAAAGAAAATGTGTCAACTTCTTTTTATGTGGATAGGTGGTCTGTTGTATTTGATTTCTTCGGCTTTTGACTTTGGGCTGCTTTTCACACACAAATCTTTTCTCTGCATGGTTTCTGTGCTTCTACAGATTTAGCTTTGTCATTTTTTAAAAATTGTCCAAAAAAGAGAGGTGTCCGGAGAGTGATGGAGGGAAACCGAGGCAATGATTCCTAAACTTTTTGCCTCGTGGCATCTCCGAATGAAACAACTCTGTTTACTCTGGACCCCTGCGGGTATAAGGACAATGAGCTGTGAGCACTTCCACAAGGGATTGTTTTTTTTTTTTTTCTAAGTAGCCTAAACAAGAAAGAACTCTCCTGTGTCTCCTGGGCAACGAGTAAAGAAAAGTTTAAAAAATTTTTTTTCTAAAAGTGAAAAAAAAAACCCAAACTGTTTCTATTGTCCTCTGTTAATCATGTCACGACCGTTTCAAGGAGGCCTCCCCCTCCGGTTGGGGACCGTTGATCTGAAACATAGTTCAGCTACACACAAAACATTTTTTTGAAAAAAAAAGAAAAAGAAAAAGTTCATCTATTGTTGCTTGTCTGTCAGATACAAGCCACGAGGGGTTCCTGAGCAGACATCAGTTCTTTTTGAGGGACCAGAAGGCAAAAAAGTTGGGAAACAAATATCAAAACAGTTAAATGAATAATTAAATGTAAAAAAAGAAATTCACAGCCTTTTGGTGGCTAATCAACACACTTTTACACGATATTATTTCTAAGATCCCGGCTATGGACCTGGCTGCAATAAAAAAAAGCGTTGTGCAGGTAAAACCTTTGGTAAAATACTCTCCTGATAGGTCATTTTGCAGGTTTCGGTACATTTTTACATTCGTCAGGATGTTGTAGCTTGTTTCAAAATGTTTGAGAAAAAGAGGCATCCTTGTTAGTCATCCTCTCTTGACAGGCAACTTATATTTTCAATGTATAGAAGCCAGGGATGTCTGCACCCTGAGGAAAAGCTACGTAACAAAGCAATTTGCCTCAGACACGTCGGAAAAACTCACACAATGATAGAACTGGAAGAAAAGCCCCAAAATACTAACCACCGGAAAAAAAAGAGCTGACATTTATCTACATAAAGATGAAAAATGAAAGAGAAAATGGAAAGTTGAATCGGAGTTACCGTTGTCTGACAGCAGCCAAACAAAGGGAGGGAAGTGGCATCTACTTAGCAGATTTCAGTGGTGCACACAGTTTTGTGGGCTGTGTTGTCTTTGCCTCACTGCCTTCGGGTAGTAAATACAATTTACTGCTCTACCTCTGTTCCTTCATTGGTCATTAGAAACCTCTCAGGTCTCAGTTAGATAGATGTTCAGTAGTTGTGAGTAGCTCCCTCAGCTGATGTTCCAGCTGTGGTGGGGGACTCTGTCAAACCTCCGGGTGGTTATTTCCAGACGCTACACCTGTCTGACTTGATTTGACTCGAGCGGTGAGTTTTTCGCATCGAAACGTTGCTGTTCTCCCCCAAATTTGTGCTGAAATGCTAATCACTGTGAAACATGAGCATCAAAATGATTCTGTCGGTCCCTGCCCGGGTTTCTTTTGCTGGAGCTACTTGTCAGCTCAGCTGCACTTTAAGACCAAGTTTCCAAGAGAATGAAAAAGCTCCCCCGGGCTGAGATGAGGCCGCTCTGACAGCTGGATCTCACAGTTGGGAAAGCTACAGTGGCTGGACCTCCGGCCATTGTTCACATCCACCGTGTCTGACCTGCTTTAGTAGCTGCTGTCAGATTGCTCCCCGCAGACAATGCCGGTCCGTTGTGCTGGTGATTGACAGCTCAGCCTCTATCAGGCCACACAGCAGCTCTGATTGCCTGAGCAGGCTGTAATCTCCTGGCAGAGGAAAACAGTGAGCAGGGTTGGTATTGTTTAGCTGAGGACATTCTCTAGCTATTCTACCCTTTTCCAACAACACAGGGAGAGAGAAGTGAAAAATTAAAAAAAAAGAAACGTATTTCAACACCGGGAGGAAACCAGTTGTTGTTTCGACATGCGACAGCTGCTGGATGAACATCGCACCAGTGTTAAAAATAATTTACAAAGATGTGTAACTGGTCTGTTGTCTTTCTGAAGTAAACAGTCTTTAGCAAAGTAATCTGACGCCGAATCCCACAGAGCGCAGAGCCTGGAGCGCCTGCTGCTGCGCTGCTCTCCGTAGGTGAAAACCTTCAGGCCGGACCCCGAATCGGTGCGCCGCAGCAGGAGGACCCAGGGGCCTGCAATGGCAAAGCACCTGTCGTGAAATCACTGATTGGGGTGTGGCCGAAAGGGCAACATAATTAAAGGTCTTAACTGCGGCGCCGCAGAGGCCCACAGCCCCCCGTCATTTCACTGCATTGTTTATTTGTACGGGAGTGGGCTGAAGGCATCGTTTCACATTTAGGTAAATTATCTAAACAGACCCAAACGTGTTCCCACTGTAGCAAAATAGTCAACGAGAAATGATGTTTATGTACAACTGATTTTCAACAGCAGGTACATTTTAGAGGAAACCGGATCACGTTTTCTCTTAACATAATAAGGTAAATGTTAATTTATGTATGTAGCAAGTCAACAGGAAATATCCTATTTCGGTTATCCGCCAAAGAGATTAGTTTCACATCTGAAGAAGTGTCTAAGTCACTTTTATGTAAAGGGCAACAACAGCAATCTGACTAGGCCCAAGTAAAGGCAGTTCAGATCTGACTAATGCAAGAGGCCGCAGCGACTGCAGAGACTGAACGTGCTTCGCGCTCTGCCTTGTTAAGAAGCGGGTACATACATATCTCTTACTAATATATCTTATACAGTATGTTTGACACATCGGTAGAGAAAGTAAAAGAGAAGAAAGTTCAATAACGACGCAGAGAAAGAGAAATAAAGAAATACGTCACGTGAACAACTAGGGATTAAACGAGAGTCCCCAGTTTAAGGTCTCGTCTCTTCATGCTGCGGCGTCACAATTCCCCCATTGTGTGTTTTATTTGGTTTTTTTAAACGTAATCACATAAAATAACATAAAATAAAAAATCTTTTTTTTCTTTGAAAAATCCACCTGTCAGTGCTTTGTGGTGGAAGAAACAATAAAAAGCTGACACTGTTTCTCAATGACCTCAGTCTAAATATACATCAATATCTATATATCTGCAATAAGCTATTATGGGCCGATATATTGATCTTGCTCTATTCCCTATGTAATAAATGATGACACTGTAACATCACACAGATCAGTGAATACTCTTCTTTCTATTTATCTGTAATCATTTATTTAAAGCTTTACAACCTTCCAACACACACATCGTGTTGGAGCCGAAAAAGTTATATCACGACATACGGTATATTTCGTCTCCCCTGGTCTCTTCAGTTAGCCCCTAGCCTGAACTTCCCATTCTGCCATGTCGCCATTTCATAGTCACCACCTCAACACCCTGTAACCTCAAGATAGCAACACTCTTCTTCACTGATATCAGTACGCACGCAAAGATCATGTTAGCATTTTGGCCCTTTTTCATAACAGTCACGTCATGTCGGAATAGAGCCCTTGCGGAGCATTTACGTTGGACCTATGTCTGCATGACAAAAGCCGTTATATTTAAGGGGAACGTGACGTCAGCGATGTTACGTATTCCGTGTTTTTGAAGGGCTTTTGGCAAACCTCCTCAGCAAATGTGAACATGCTGACGCTTGACAGCACGACAAACCTACGTTCAGCATAAAGCCACGTAGAGTGACGTTCCAGGATTGAAAGCGCAGGATTCAGGGATGAGCGATGAGGGTATCCATCCACCCCTGGGGACTTTTTGCTATTTTCGGGCGTGTCACCCCGACGTTTCTGGGTACAAAAGGAGAAAGGGCATGCCTGCTACGTGGCAGGATACTGCTCGATCAGTGACTTGACATTTCCTTTGTGACTTTCATCGCAGCAGTCGGAGCGAAGCCACATTGAGAGCTGGAGCATTGAACGACTACAAGGGTCGGCTTTGTTACACTGGAAACAGTGACCATAATGATATAATCATGTGGTAGTGAGTTTTCAAATGGTAGGCTTCATCTGAGGGACCGATAGAAGGCAAAAGGACAGCGTTTGACTTGTATTCCCTGCTGTTTTACCTGTTTTCAGGTAATTTATTGACGATATTGTGACAGGAGGTCACTTCATTACAGCATAGTGACTGTGGACAGTGGACTGACAGATAGGTCCAGTTGATTAAACTCTGTCCAGATGGTCATTTTCCGCAGTGTAGAAACCTCTATTTACTTTCATTTTTAGCCCCAGCATGCACCTGAATCTGGCCATAAAGATAAGGATGGTGGCCTGTCAGTTACAGGCTACTTGCTCACTTAAAGGTTCCTATGTTTTTACATGTTTTTACTAAGGCTGCAACTAACAGTTTTTTTGTTTTTTTTTTACATTATCGAGTAATCTGCAGATTATTTTCTCAATTAATATTTTTTCTCTATAAAAAGATATCAAAAAGTAATGAAAAATGCCCATTATTATGTCCCACAGTCCAAGTTGATGTGCTCATGTCTTGTTTTGTCCAACATATGCAGTTTACCATCACGTATGACAAAGAAAAGCATCGAATCCTCACATCTGAGGAACTGGAACCAGCATATTTTTGGAATTTGTACTGGAAGAAAACCCAACTAAAACAATTCTTTTATTATCAAAATAATTTCTGGTTAATTTTCTGTTGATTGATTAATTTATTTATTGTTGCAAGTCTAGTTTTAGCCCTTTCATAATAACCACAAACCATATATACAGTACATATACCTTACATTTTTTTTGGGGATGTTTGACACATGATTTCACACTTTGCAGGCAGCTATTGGTTCATATTCATTTCTGTAGTGTATGAACTTCACCTTGGAGAGACCTGAAAATTGCTTGAGATAATAAGTTCACCTAAGCAAACATAATGTCACTTTTTGTCCATATTATATTATAATTACGTGATGTTGCAGCTGAATGTGCAGATTAAGCGGGAAAGTGCGGTGCGTTCAAATGCACCACATTTGCGAGCTGGTCTGAGGGGAAAGCTCTGACATTACTGACATTGTTTAACCCGGTTTTCATTTTTAGGTGTGGTGCTGCTGTGTGACAAGATATCCTAAGCATGTGTCAGTGATAAATGTATGTATTGTCTGAGTCAGGTATTCCTATATGTAATAACTTTGCTTTGTGATGCCTCAACTCAACGCAGTGTAGGTTATAATCATATTGCATCATGTAGGTATTGTTACAGTGATTCAACCTGTCAACTTTTAGTTGCTGGATGGACGAACAACATTAGTAGACATTTTATTTTTACTTCTGTGTCAGCTATTCATAGATATGGATTAATACTGACTTAAATATGAAGCAATAATGAAAAATCATTTTCCCTAAATAATTTATTTTTATGACACTGATCTAAAGCAGAGAAAAAAATGTATTATAATACATCATAAAACCAGTTATAATTAAATTCATGTTCAGTTAGAATATAGATAAAATTAGCAGCAGTCCTTTAAGTTAAAGGGAATAGATTTAGCCTCGTTACAGCACAAACTCATTGTCAGTGCGACCCCTGTGTTGTCTGACGATCGTTCAGCCTCAAAGTTTTAGCCCCAGTGACTCGATCTGTGCCGGGATGTGTTGCATCATATTTGCTCTGTGAAGTTTGCTCAGTAGCAGTGCTGCATCAGAGACGCGCCGAGGTTATCTGAGCTCTGCTAATATTTTCAGATGGGGGGACGACCGACGATGTGGAGAAGGCCCAGTCAGTCTTGCACCCTGCTTCTGTTTACATTGACCATCTTTTGGAGACTGGTGAATTTGCTCTAATGACACCCTGTCTGATTGCCTACTGGAGGTTTTATGCACTAAGCTCCGAAACGCTGAATTTTTCCATCTTTCTTTGCTCGTTTATGTTGTTCATTGAGATGACAGGAAAAGGATCAGAAAAGGTTCATGCAGTGCTCCGATCATAATCTTGATGATATTTAGCAAATGTCTTATACTTAATCTATTTTAAGATTTTTTTTTTTACATTTTGGCACAAAGGATAGAAAACAAAAGTGTATGTTGATTTAACAATAGGCTAAGAACAGCTTAAAAATCCTGTTTTCCATCGACTGGGGGTTTCTGGACACCCACGAGGGTTTGCAAGATAGACTATCTGGAGGCGCCGTGAGAAGATTAACAAGATAGAAAAGCTGACATATATTTTCTGCTACACAAAATTGTGTTTGGTCCTTGATCTCGTCTTGTCCTTGTGAAATACTGGAATCATTACACACTCTCCAGGCTTCTAAAAGTTATTCAGATAAAACATGGGATATTAGATCTGTTTGTCTGAACTGGTCATAAACCGGTGGGCATGCAACTGGAGATGAAGTAGACTTAACGATTAGACATACGTGGCTTGACTTTTAAGGGTTCACAAGTTAGAAAGTGCGAAAAACCACTGTTCTACAACCTTAAAACTGCTTTTTTTTTGGCCACTTGCAGGCAGAAGAGCTCAACTCAAAAGAAGAGAGACAGCTCACACTCATCATCATCATCACAAGTTGTTATTTTTTATTACTGCCGAGCGTAAGACAACAACTCAGATCAGAGAGACAGCAGACACAGGAACACTAGATTTGATTCATTTTTCATTCCATCTAATCTAATAATCTATTAATTTATTCATTATTCTCTTTCCTTTTTGGTCTCCACCAACTCGTGAGTAAAACATCTGGCTCTTTAGCTGCTAGATGTTCGAAATTTCTTCACCAGCTAGTCGCTAGCTTTGTCTGTCTGCTGTGTGGCGCTGAGCAGGTAGCAAAGTTATTTCCATGCAGCAACAGAACCAAACAGTCAACTAGTGTTTCTTACCAAAAAGGATTTTGCTTCATGTCTTAACCGACACACCTGGTTAAATACACCGCTCACTAAAAACAAATAAATGTAAACCCTCCATTCAGTGATTCCCTCACACTTCAAGTGACTGCTTGTTCAGTGTTGTAGATCCAAAATCACCAAATTCACCTAGAACAACCAAGTTAATGGGGTTTGTCCCTCAGGTATTGGTGCACTGGACATTTTTCAGCAATGGTTTTCATCTCCACACACAATACACCGACACACACAGTATGAGGTGAGAAATGTAAACAAAACAAATCGCAAAAATGATCTGCGTGGAAAATATTTCTTTCAGCTATTTTTTTCATTGAAAATCATAAAATGTATTTTTAGCGTGATAGGATTCCTGAGCGTTTTCTGAACATGCATTCACTGGTCCAGTTGGGACATGTCTGTTCCATCTCCCGCTCTGTGACGGAGCCACCGTTGTCCCCCGGGTTTTGATCGGGTCCCTTGGCTTTACTGTCAGAGCTGTAATGGAGAAGGTTGAAGAAGCTTGCTCAGCATGGAAACACTCATTTCCAGCAGAGAATATGGCCCCCAGTTACGCTTTAATTGGCGTTAGTTGACTCAGGAAGAGGAGAGGTGCTTGCTAGACCGCCTACCTCGTGCTTTAGATAAGTGTTATTTCTCTGCTATGTACAGAGCCAAATCAAAAGACCAGGGGGACGAAAAAACATTAGAAGAATTTTTTTTATAGTACAGTTTAACTGTGTAACATCCACCCTGCTTTTTGTGTGAAAACAAACAGACGATTTTTTTTGAATCCTTGAATTCCTTCGCCCTTAAATGCTGCGTCAGTGTTCACGTAGGTTTTGGAAGTACAGAGCACGCAACAAAAATAAAGTGCTGGTTTGACAGCCAGCTGCTGTGGAGGTATCAGGGACCCCCACTCATAAATTAGGGTCATTTTGTGCATTAGAATATCACTGACTTCACTTTTAAGATAATTATCTGCAAATCATACGAGACATTGGATCTTCATGTGTGTCGACTGTGCTATTGAAGAGGTCATTTTTAATGTAATCTGCCAGAAGGCTTTGCTAACAACACATCCAGTAGCAGACTTTACGGCATGGCTCTCCTGAACACGGCCCAGGTGTTCCTTACAAACCAGAATGGGAGAGAGGGGGGGTGCACATGCCAATCCCTGGCAACACACACACACACACACACACACACACACACACACACACACACACACACACACACACACACACACAGCAAAGTGAGAGTGACAAAGGAGGGTGATTTGTTTCAGCCTCCCCACCAACCCTACTTCCCTTTGATTAGCTGTGAGGGACAAAGAGCACTCGATGGAAATCACCATGGCAACAGGCGCAAGAGGAGCAGGGCTAAACTGGCCCATTACCCATCTGTGCCCTGTTGCATGTTTTCTCCTGAACATGCACCACAGCAGTCACAACAGCCGATGGCAAGGGTAGTTGGGGCTAAAAATATCTTCACGACGTCTGAATGTACTGATCGATCACCGTATCGTCGATGTAAACAAGTATTCTCGGACATTTGAATGATTTCTTCCTTTACTGCTCTCAAATGTTGCTTGCTGAGAGTTGATGAAAGCTTTTGAAATTCCTGTTTTCAACTCTCGGGGCAGGGAGTAGCCCGAGGCACAAGATATTTTTGATCGTATCTCGTCATTTCATTTGGTTTTAATCAGGATTGGAGCTGTCCTCAGTCTTTCTGTCAGTGGGTTGCTTCGGTTATATATGAGCAAGAAGTGATGCTTGTAGTATGTAAGTGGAGTGGGGTAGTAAGCGTGAGCTGTGATAAAAGACAGGAGAGTGAAGCAGTAACTGTGTGGGAAAAGACATGGCTTACCTCGAGTATGTGTGTTTGATGGTTTGAGTCTCGCCGTGACTTAAACTAAAGGATAAGGCTGGTGATAGTCTAGATTCTTATTCACGTCAACAAATCCCACGTGAAGACCAAAACCAACTATGGGTTGATTGTATACGTTGCCACAGAGCTGCGTTGTTTCCGTGTTTCACAAAAAAACATTAAAAACACACCAGTGAGCCACACTGCTGCCCTGAGTGACGTGTTCCTTCACTGCCATGAACACACACACACCGTGCCGCTGTCATGCGGGAGCGCCGAATGCGTATCAGTCCCTGGCTGAAAATAGTCCCCAACAAGTGCACTTTTTTCTCCTGTTTGAGTAATGTTTGGAAGAAGTACAGCGGCCAGCTGTTGTGGGGAATTACTGGGCCTTGTTTTTTTTAAAAGAAAACTCTCAATTTGTGACCTGATTTTAAAGATTTGGCTTGGGGCTGTCTTTTCATAGGAATGGTTGACAATAAATGAAGTATAGAATAATGTCAGCCTCTTCCTTTAAAATTTTCTAGCCAAAAAAACTCCTTTTACCCTGGTTAAAAATGAACAATTTTAACTCTCAGTGACACAACGCAGCTGCTATGATCAGTTCTCTTTGCTGGAAGGGTTTTATATTGTGCTGACTTTGAATTAACAACACAAATAATGTCTGCTGCTGTGTTCTTGTTATTCGGAATCACTGAGTCACTCACTAAACTTGCGTTTAGGGAGTTTTTTTTTCTCCTTTGCCTTTCCACACAGTGCTTTTAGTATTAGTATTAGTTTTTTTGGCATATTTTGACTGCACACTCTATACATACAGATAAAGAACTGGCCCGCCTTCATTCTTCGAGGTTTGAGGTCACCGTGTTAAATAGGTGTCACGGTAAAGTCAGCTTTCGTGTTTTGTAATGCTTCAAAACAAAGGTAACTGTTCAATCAAGTGTTAAACGTAAATCTAAGGTAGAGTCAGGGTGCGTTTTATAAGGCATTAAGCTTTACCACCAACATACGAGACTCAGCTTCAGTGACCGTCTGCATTGAGAGATTTCTCAGTGGGGTAACATCACACGAAAACTGTGATGTAGACCGAATATAAAAAAGAACCGGCGGTAAGAGCAGTTTCTTATGCTCCTGCTCTCAAGAGGCACATCGCTAATGGGAGCTTTGGTCAGGATGGAGAGAGAACGCTGAACACTCCAGTGGAGTAAGAAGCCTGAGTGTATTTGTTTAATGATCTCACACAGCCTCCAGAGTCATCGGCATGTTTGCTGTACGCCTGTCTGATTAGACAAATTGGCTGGTGTGGGTGGCGTTATTGATCAAAAGTGTGTGGTTTGACAGTCGTGTGAGGGAAATTCCTGTAACTGCAAGAGCTATTTTGAAACCACGCTTTTGTTACTGAAAGAACGACTGAATGAAAGCAAAATATATTTGGTTTGACCTTTTTTTTTTTTTTTCCATTTTCAGTCATGAGGCAGTAGGACCCCCTTTATACTTTAGATCAGCCTGAGATAAAATAACAAACCAACACAAAACAAAACAAACGGCTACCAAAGCTACCACACTGTATGTGCAGGAGCTGAAAGTTTGTGGGTCAGTGCCGCTGACCCAGTGATCACGTGCTGAGTTTTCTGCTTTTCACAAGTCAGCTTCTGAGGGGTTTTCAGTTTTGGAATAAAATATCAGCTGAGGGTATGGCTAGTGATTGTACGCTCACGGCATTCTGAAAAGTCAGACTAGCTTTTAAGTTGTTTGTTTTGCGATAAAAATCTTTTTAAAGAATTTTTTTAATTTTAGAATTAAAAAAAAGAATTATTCGAAGAAAGGCACAAAAGCCTTAAATGATTATATCCTAAATAGCTTTTTTTTTTTAACCGTGAACTGTTCAATGGTAATATTTTGAGTGATCACCACTGAAGATTTGTACATTTTTACGGGAGCCTGTGTCGGTTTTCCTGTATTTGCAGTTTCTGGTGGCTCTATACTTTTGTCAAATTGACAGAATGATAAGTCAGAATTATAGCTGAGTTTGTCTTGAAAAAGGAGATCATGCTTGTGGTTACCCCACATGCATGATCTCCTTTAAGGACAGTTAAACTGTAAGGTAAGTTTAAAATGTGCTAAAATAAGACTAAAATTAACGCATAGAAAGTTAGAAAACAAAGAATAATTCACTTATCATATAATGTTGGTTTACTTTTGGAGCTGTTTTGTGTGGGGTTGGGTGCAGTTTTAAGTTTTTTTTTTTTTTTACACCAGCATTAATACAATATGTGAGTTTGGTATCATACACAAATTCCTTTGGCATTCAATGGCAAAAAAGGTCATAATCATAATTTCCCAAAGCCCAAGATGGTGTCCTGAGATTGCTTGTTTTGTCTGACTAGAATTCTAAAACCCAAATATGTTCAATTAACAGTGATATAAAACGAAGAAACGCATCGGACTCCTGCATTTGACAAGCTGAATCATTTTTCTTTTACAAAAGTGACTTGGATTATCGAAACAGTTGATTCACTTTCTGTCAGTTGACAGTTGAGTGATATTTAACTGACTGACGTTTAACGGACTAGTTGTTCCAGCTTTAGTCTTGATTATTTCTCAGTTGTTGTTTGTCTTGCAGTTAACGCATCTCGCTTTTCAAACCAACCACTGACTTTCACCGCACACTCGGACACACACCTAGCACACAGCGAGCCCAATAAGCATACGAAGCAGCCAATGTAGCTAATCGTCCATGAGCATTGCTAGCACAAGTGAAATGATGAGAGCCAGAGCAAGTTGGCGACATGTATGAAGGAAACCCTTTACTTTCGAGCCAATGAAAGCAGCCTGAGCCCGGCCAAGCAATGCCAAAAGCCATTGATCTTGTTGAGTGCAGTCTGTGAGGGATGCACTCGTGGTGATCCCCAGAGGCAACAGATCCATTAAGATGTCTTAATCCAGTTCATTAGGCAGGACTGAGTTTTCTGCTTTCAGTCCAGAAATGTACAACAACACTGTATCCAGGAGGAATTCAGCTAATTGTACTCTTTTAAAAACTTTAAAAACTTTTTTAACTGCACCTAACACTGACATACTACTGTACACTTATGTTTCCAGCATACAATAATCTTATTACTAACGCTTTAATATACATTGTGTCCATTGATCATGGATGTTTTGCATTTTTCCAAAGTAAACAGATAACAACTTAAAGCAGCTTTAAAACTAAATTACTATAGCTATGAATAACAATAACTAACTATAACTATGTAACTATAGCTCTAACTAAATAGAATATTTACCTTTAAAAATCCTGATTTTATCTGTGAATTTTCCAAATTCATTTATCAGGCAGTCGTCCAAAGACAATACATCAAATGAAAGAAAGGAGGCGAAATGTGTATTTTCATTGTTTCATTTGATGTCAGCTACACTGAAAGTGTGGCCACTCTTGGTCAAAATTTCCGTTACTGTGAATAGTTAGGTGAGTAGAAGATGAACTGGTTTCCAAAAGGCATAAAGTTAAAGGTGAAACATTCTTTTCAATATTTTAAGCAAGATTAGCGTATTTTTGTTTTGTACAAGTTTAGAATGAAAAAAAGGAAAAGGTTTGGTCACCGCAGATTTGAGCTCTCAGGTAACTTTTACCAAGGCCTCAGACTGTAATGAGCTTGTTAGGGCTTCGGCTTGTTCACGGTCATCGTTAGGAAAAGGCCAAGTGATGCAAATTTCAAAGCTTTATAAATACTCTGCCTCCTCAAACCTTGTCCCAACAATCAGCGGCTATGGGGCTCCTCTAAGCAGCTGCCTGCCACTCTGAATATTAAAATAACTGGTGCCCACAAAGCAGGAGAAGGTCATAAGAAAATGGCAAAGTGTTTTCATGCAGCTGTTTCCTCAGTTCTTGATGTAATTAAGAAATGGCAGTTAACAGGAACGGTGGAGGTCAAGTTGAGGTCTGGAAGACCAAGAAAAAACTCTCGGAGAGAACTGCTCGTATCAAAACCCCCATTTCACTGCAAAAGACCTTCAGGAAGATCCAGCAGACTCTGGAGTGGTGGTTCACTGTTCTACTGTGCAGCGACACCTGCACAAATAGGACCTTCATGGAAGAGTCATCAGAAGAAAACCTTTCCTGCTTCTTCACCACAAAATTCAGCATCAGAAGTTTGTATAGCAACATTTAAACAACCCTGATGCATTTTGGAAACAATCCTGTGGACTGATGAAGTTAAAATAGAACTTTTTTTGCCGTAATAAGAAAAAGAAAAGAACACCTCTGCAACTGTTAAGCACCGGGACGGATCGATCATGCTTTGGCCTTGTGTTGCAGCCGGTGGCACGGAGAACATTTCACTGGTAGAGGGAAGAATGGATTCAGTTAAATACCAGCAAATTCAGAGAGAAACCATGAAGCTGAAGATTAAAAAAAAGATGATGGCTTCTACAACTGGATAATGATCCTAAACACACCTCAAAATCCACAATGGACTACCTCAAGAGGCGCAAGCTGAAGGTTTTGCCATGGCCCTCACAGTCCCCCGACCTAAACCTCATCAAAAATCTGAGGATAGACCCCAGAAGAGCAGGACATGCAAGACGGCCCAAGAATCTCACAGAACTAGAAGCCTTCTGCAGGACGAACGGGCGAAAATCCCCCAAACGAGAACTATACAAGCTGTGATACTTGCCAAAGGGAGTGTTACTAAGTACTGACCATGAATGTTACCCAAACATTTGTGTTCGGCCCTTTTCCTTTTTTGTTATTTTGAAACTGTAAAAGTTATTTTGCTTAAAATATTAAAGAAATGTCTCATCTTTAACTTTATGCCTTTTGGAAATCAGTTCATCTTTTACTCGCTTAACTAATCACAGTAACAGAAATTTTGGCCAGGGGTGCCCAAACCTTTTCAGGCCAGTGTATAATTAAGCTGTGGCTACTGAGAGCAACATCTGGACAGCAGTGCAGGCCCATCTCCTCCATCTTAATACACCCTGTGCTTCTGAGAATGGCCCTTTGAATCCTCGTTCTGCTCTAATCTGAACCATAAATCACAAGAAGACATGTCTGGCTCTGAAATACAGTCCTGTGGTGGTGAGCTGGAATAAACTGTGGAGAAATATATGCATGAAGATATAATTATGAAGTATAATTCAAGATGTTGCTTCTGGGATTCACAGAAATTGTGTTATATGAGAGGCCTGTGGTGCGGTAGTTTACTCAGGGTCTTGCTTTAGTGAGGGTGGGGTTGTTTCAGGTGGCAGCACAGGATGGCCGCTGATCCCTGGGTTGGCGGTTCAACCCCCCCCCCCCAAAACCAAGGTTGCGTGAGGGAGGGCATCTGGCACAAAGGCGCGTGCCAAATCAAACATGCGGATGGTGATCGGCTGTGGCAACTCCTGACGGGAGCAGCCAAAAAGATGACAACGACATTTTACTTCCAGGCACCAGGTTGAATTTGGAGGGAAATCTGTTTTGCGGCATGAACGGGAAGAGACTGATGTTCTGCCAGAGCAAATTAAACAAAGTTTTAGATTTCTTGCTAGTGTCGTGTGATATTACTTGGTTCCTGAGGAGACTAGCATTTGTATGATACGCTAGCCACTGAAGGTAAACTGGATGTATACACATGCTGCTTTTTCTTTTTGATGATGTTGACAGTGAATACTGACCTGCCCTGTTTAACATGAACATTGTTGCTCCTTAATTTCATGGTCTTCCGTCTCGATTGCCAAGTGATCTGGTGCTTCACTTTTACATGGTGATCTGTAGGCTTTAGGTTCAATCTTTAACTTTTTAATGTGTTTTTGCTGCTGAGTCAGTTTGACATCCTGGATATATCCATCAAATGCAAACTGCAGACCCTTCTTTCTGCTTCTCTCTGAAATTGCTTTTTTTTTTTTTTTCTTTCCTGAAATTGCAAAGTTCAATCTTGAAATATGGCTTGAGATTTGCTGCTTCTTTTTTGTCCCCCAGGTTTTTACCCCGGAGCAAATCTGTACAGGAGGCGGTAGTGATTCTGTTTCTTGTTCAAGGGCACTTCAGCACAACAGAACTCGAGGGTAAAACCCTAGTCCTGCTGAGGAACTGTAAAATCTAGGCCACTCTGTCAACCCGGTGTCAAAATAATTTAATTTTAATCTTGGCCATGATACTGTAGCTCTAGATGGGTTTAATTGAGAGGGATAATTCAGATGACATTCCTGGAAGGTACAGAGATGGATTGTATTATGTGCAGTGAAGGGAGAGGCTTGTAATGATTAATTTTCTTTGTCTGTACTCAGATCTAAGGGCTGAGAGGACGAGAAAGGACCACATTTGTTTCTTGGTCTCCCTTTGTCTTTATTTGTCGCGCTATATGATTATTTTTACACCTGCAAAGGTTTTTCATGAAAACTTAAAAATGTACAAAAAGAAGTAAACAATGAAACAATAGTTTCCAGTACAACTGCTGCCTACTAAACAGTGCAGGGGTAACAGAATATGGACAAGACAGCAGGTCTCCACATTTCAGGAAGTTCAAAGCCACTTGAAAAAACCATTCATCTCTATTTTACACATAATTTACTTAGCGAACAAAAAATAGCTTCAAGCAAGCCAAAAACATTTGCAATATTAAGAACATTTATTTAAATCATGTAGTTAGTACTGACTACTAAAATGCCAGCTGTGTTACTCTTCCTCACGAACCCACAGTTCATCTAACGCTTCTGTGCTCGTTTGTAAACAACGGAATATGCATTGAGTGAAACATTACAGAGTAATTACAGGGGTTCAGACCAGCCGCTGGTCATCCTCAGCTGCCCGTTAAATGGAGCTTGCGGTTTGATTGGGACGGCCGCAGTGGGGCAGAGGCTATTTATAGACAGGGGGCCTGAATTACCATGTAGGAGTGCCGTTACGCAACACACACACTCTCCCACATACACGCAGACACAATCACACATGCAGATATGCGGCGGGGGGCGTGCACAAACACGGGAGCACGGAGCCGCAGACGAAACGGCAAACGTTACCATACAAAACACATTCGAAAGTACAAATGTGTACACGCAGGGATCTCTCCTATCATACCCCTATGCCGGCGACAGCCGGGGGGAATTTTCTTCCGATTTGGCACAAACGGTCGCCTGGACTGAAAGACGAACCGATTAATACTCTGGTGGTCAAAGGTCAAAGGTCAAGGTCACGGCGACCTAACAAACCACGGTTTGGGCCGTAACTCAGTAATTCATACGCTGATCATGACAAAATACACTTAATACCTTCACAAAGTCTTCACTGCATATATGACATGAGTCTGGACAGACGTGGATGTAAACTGGAACTTGACTGGTTGGTGGAGGCGTCCAACCGCGAGGTGGTAATCCTAGTTTCTAGTAAAGTTTGCATCGTTTGCACTTTAGCATAAATGATGAATTTCACAACATCGAGGATATTAATAATAATGTAGTCATTTGAACAGAAACACCTCAGTATTAATGCAGTTCAGTGGTGGAAGGTAACTAAATACCTGATCTTAAATTCATTTTTCAGATTATTTTGCTTTACATGCATATCACCATTTTATGCTACTTTAAACGTCTTCTTCACTACATTCCAGAAGCACATATTGCACTTTTTTACTTTAGTTACTAGTTACTTTGAATATTAAGATTTAATCTGCAAAGATCAACTCAGCCGAAACTTAAATATAAAATATGGTGCATTGTTGTAGATTGAACTACCAGTGTATAAAGTACTTAAAATTAGTTTCATCTCCACAATCCGC
The DNA here is from genome assembly GCF_016859285.1 of Xiphias gladius. NCBI lineage: Eukaryota > Metazoa > Chordata > Actinopteri > Istiophoriformes > Xiphiidae > Xiphias > Xiphias gladius. The sequence goes on along the minus strand of NC_053413.1, from coordinate 25,630,429 downwards.
AAAATTAAAATTTTGCTTTCACATTAATGCACAAGTAATAATGATTAAATAATGAAATATATGATGTATAACGCTCAGACAGGCCATTTTCCCACATCATACTAGTACTGCTACTTTATTCATATTTTAAGTACATTTAGCAGATAACACTAAAGTACAATTGTAAATGCAGGATTTTTACTTGTAACAGAGTATTTTTACCTTGTGGCATTGCTACTTTTACTCAAGCAAAGGATCCGAATACTTCTTGGACCGCGGCCGCACCTGGCCCCCACGAGCCAATGACCTGATGCCCTGGCACTAATTCTGACTATTTGTCCCAAAAATCAGCCCCTCGTTCATCATTGCTGAGATGAAAAATACCCTTTTGAGTGACGAGGTTGAATGAAGACAGACGGTGTTTCCACTGATCTGAGGGCAGATTTGTATGATATTGCTGACATTTCATTGTTAGTGTTTTGCGGATAAACGTGGAGTCAATCTCACTTTGTCGAATCTGAATACAGATTAGGAAGATATTTTTCGGGGGATGATGTCCACGGAGAACACTTTATTGACATGGTGACATGTGAAGACAAAGCTGGATTGTCACTGACTCACTTTGTTGTTGATATCCCCGCTATGCCTCATTCACCGGGAGGATATTTACGATCTTTACGAGACAAACCAAAACGAAATGCGCTGCTTAGTTAAGCCTGCGGCACGTTTTCAAAACCTCATCATGTTTCCCCAGCCTTACACATCAGTCAGAGTGTTTAAAGCTTCATTCTCTCCACCGCTACTGTAGATCAATAAATGCCGCCATTGCTACTAAAACAACTCCGGGTATCGATCGAGCTGTCTGGGACTGCAGGCAGCCGTGATGCGAGCTCTAATTTTAGGTGGGCGTTCGCTTCAGAGTATATTTGGTTGCCCAGAGCGTGCCGCAGGTTTTGCCGCAGTCGCTTGAGCTAGGCTGCACATTTGAGGTGACAAGTTAGCTAACTCTATGCTTTCGACATACATTTGTGAGACCAGATGAATTGCCGAAAAGGTGATGTTTTCTAATCGCAAACCCGATTAGATTTGTTCGTTGTTAGTTTGTCTTTTAACAAATAGCAGATGAATTAACCATGTCTTTGACAACCCACTGTTACTTCTCTCAACATCACTGTGGGTGTCACAGGCGACTTTTGCAGAGCCTCGTGGTAGCTGTGTGAGATTGTGTCGCCTGAAAATCTGCTTTTGTAGAATGAATCTCAGCTAAAATAGTGAGTAAACTTTATTTACTTTACCTTTGTGACTACTTGAACAGAGATCAAAGAGAACAGACAAGAAAAAGCTAAGAAAGCGAGTGAGCTCTAATCAGCCGTTTAAAAATGTGCTCTCGTGTGGCTTCTCGGAGCAATGGCAGCTAAAGTACAAAAGTCTCCCAACTGACGTCAACATTAGTTTAACATTTGCTGAAAAAGAGCGACTCTGGGATTTTACTATAAATATGTGACTTTAGGCAGGGAAACGGTGTTTTCACGTCCATCATTTTTTTGTCTGTGATGAGCCAGAACAAGAACGCATGATCGCTCCTGTGCCGTACATGTAGACACAAACACGTGTCACCACTACAGAAAAATGAAACCTCCCAAAGTTCTGCATCTGCAGCCGATTCAAATAAATAATGTACAATATGCAAATCGAAAGCAGAGTGACATGCAGAGAAGATAAACGGTTCACATCTGGCTCTGTTTGCGCAGTTTATTACTTATTTAATGCTTATTACAGAATAAGTGCACTGTGTTGTCACTTACCCTTGGTGGTGTGAATTCAACAGGCACTGGTGAGCGCTGCTTGAAAATAGTCCTGTTTTTATGTTTGCCCTTTGACTCATCTTTGGAGACACTTTCTCCACCCACCGCTTCATTTTCTGAGACAGCCTCCTACCGGCCTTTCCTACAGCTCACATTAACACTGCCCACTGAGTGGCTTTTTCTAGAAGAATGCATGACTGAGTGAAAAGTCACACTCTCTGGATCTGTGTTCAGCGATAAGAGTTTAAAGAAAGTCCAAAGAGAAGAGTTGGATCTGATTCCGACCGAAGGTGGAAAGTGGAAACTAAAGTTGGACATTGAGCAATGCACCTAAAAGTGTCCTCGTGAAAGATTTATCACGTTTAGCCTTTTAAAGAAATTCTGTTATTTTCAGTGACCTAAGTGTGAAATGCAGAATATAAAAGCAGGTTAGATTCTCGGCTTGAATTGTCTGTCCGTGTGCTCACAGATGGTATGTTTGGGAGGTGTCACTCTGTTCCGGTGAAGGAGGTTTACACCTACGACGTCTCCCCGTCTGTAGTGCAACGCTTCAGGATGCTGCTGGAGAAGCTGTCCAACAGAGGTAAACACACACACACACACACACACACACACACACACACACACACACACACACACTCCTCTCTCATTACCCCACATACGTATATATAGTGTACACACAGCCAAAACTTTAAAACCAGTTACCGGATACTGGATGTATGTATATAAGGCTCTCTAAAATATTCCATCTAAAAAGGGCAAACTCAGATTTTACTCATTGAACTTTGCATTTTGTTATTTAATTATTCGTGGTTCAGCCGAGTCTCTTACAGATTATGTTCACATGCAGATTCCATTCTTCTGCATATTATATTATAGACACTGCATATTCAATTCAGTTCAATACAGTTTTATTTATGTAGCACCAAATCATAACAGAGGTTATCTCAGGGCACTTGTCATGTAGAGCAGGTCTAGACCTATATTGTATTATATTTTTCTACAGGTTTATAGAAAATAACGTCACATTGATTTTACACTTTTTGTCCAAAGCAAGTTACAATGAGTGTATTTAACCTCATGAGTTTTATTTAATTTTTTTTATTAGTCATCAGAAAGTGCCGGGTGGAGCGTTGAGGTTTAGCCTGTAAAGGAGAGTTTTCTGCCAGTGACTCTAATGGGATTTTTCCAGGTCTTATATTTACGTATTTTAGGTGAAAATTAACTCAAAATTATCCCCTTTGAATTAGCCTTTTAAAGAAATTCTGTTATTTTCAGTGACCTAAGTGTGAAATGCAGAATATAAAAGCAGGTTAGATTCTCGGCTTGAATTGTCTGTCCGCTTGCTCACAGATGGTATGTTTGGGAGGTGTCACTCTGTTCCAGTGAAGGAGGTTTACACCTACGACGTCTCCCCGTCTGTAGTGCAACGCTTCAGGATGCTGCTGGAGAAGCTGTCCAACAGAGGTAAACACACACACACACACACACACACACACACACACACACACACACACACACACACTCCTCTCTCATTACCCCACATACGTATATATACTGTACACACAGCCAAAACTTTAAAACCAGTTACCGGATACTGGATGTATGTATATAAGGCTCTCTAAAATATTCCATCTAAAAAGGGCAAACTCAGATTTTAATCATTGAACTTTGCATTTTGTTATTTAATTATTCGTGGTTCAGCCGAGTCTCCTACAAATTATGTTCACATGCAGATTCCATTCTTCTGCATATTATATTATAGACACTGCATATTCAACTCAGTTCAATACAGTTTTATTTATGTAGCACCAAATCATAACAGAGGTTATCTCAGGGCACTTGTCATGTAGAGCAGGTCTAGACCTATATTGTATTATATTTTTCTACAGGTTTATAGAAAATAACGTCACATTGATTTTACACTTGTGTCCAAAGCAAGTTACAATGAGTGTATTTAACCTCATGAGTTTTTATTTAATTTTTTTTATTAGTCATCAGAAAGTGCCGGGTGGAGCGTTGAGGTTTAGCCTGTAAAGGAGAGTTTTCTGCCAGTGACTCTAATGGGATTTTTCCAGGTCTTATATTTACGTATTTTAGGTGAAAATTAACTCAAAATTATCCCCTTTGAATTAGCCTTTTAAAAATAACTTTTCGCATTGCATTGGGTGGTTTCTTAGCCTCGGTTGCATCCATTGCAATCATGGAACGTACAACTTGTCGGGTACATATCTCCTGAATACTCAACCCAGACTTCTAGAAATAATGTTCCTGTACAGCTAATTTGCAACAATTAGTTTGTTTGAAGGAAAAATAACTGCGACCGGTTACATTTTCTGTTAATGTAATGAGGACGGGTTGTTTTACATATTTGCCAAGTCGCAAAAATGTTCACTGACGACGTACTTTTTTTTCCTGCCAAAATATCCGGTCTTGCAGTGTAACATCCATTTGTAGTGACTGTTTAGGCAGCTACAGCAGTTTGTTAAGGTTAGGGAAAGATCAGGGTCTGGTTGAATACAGAAACCGTTCACATTTACATTTAGCAAAAACCACAGTCTTAACAAAACCAAAGGGCTTCTGTTTCCTGAACCGCAGACAGGACGGTGGATGCGAACTCCGGTCCGCGGCGGGATAATAATCCACTCCATCCACCTCCAGGTGACCCTGCTGCTGTTAATAGCTGTAGTGCTTTATTCATTTAACCAAAAAAATAAAATGAAATTAAATTAAAACACTGCCTCTGAGCGTAATCCAGCCAGCTTTGATGAAAATGTGATTCAGCATTCTGTCAAGTAAGTATTCCGTTCATGTTCACCTGTCGTTACATTGTGTTACTATATAAATATTATTCACTTGATTGAATCTTGGCCTGAGATTATTTGACTCGTCTCAAATAAGAATAAGGGCAGTTGCCGACAGTAGTTGCTGAAATCATACGCATCCTAGCTTTGCCTAACGTGAGTGGCCGGCGTACAGGTGTGTCGCGGTCTGACGTTGACTGACGAAGATGGAGAGCGCCAGGATTAGATGGTTTTATCTGAGGTAAACTCATCTTTAATCTTGTTGTGGGGCCGGTGTGAGTTGGCTGCAGCAAAACAGTTGTTGACATTGGAGAATGTGTGTTCGCCATTGCCACGTAGAGCCAGGTGGCTGTATTCTACAGGTTTATGAAGAGGTGGCAGTGATAACAGGGCTAAACATTTATATTTCCATAGGTTTCTTGTTCTTTTTGCTTTTTAAACTTTAAAAAAAAAAAAAAAAGACCTTGAGTACCGTTCACTCCGAAGACTCCAAGCTGCTCCTGCTGATCACTGCTCTGCTGGTCCTGAAGATGTGATCGTCTTATTCAACCCTCCACCCTTTCTGACACGTATGTATTCGTAACCGGAATTTAAAGTAAAGTTCTGTGGGTTTGGACAACGCTTGGCTGTCAAGCATGAGCTCGTACTAAAAGGTTCACAGGTCTGAAGAGATTAATTGTGCCCGTGATATGGTGTTTTACTTTTGCGACAACTTTCCTCCGTTTGTGTACCGTTCACATCTTATTGTTGGCTACACTGCTGCTTGCCTGCAGTCATAAATCCAAACAGCAGTTTCCCATCTAAGGCTGAACTAGGGAGTAATAAAGAATGAATTGCCTGAGTGAGCATCAGGACTTGAACAAATGTGAAATATTGCTTGAATTTTTATTTTAACATATTTTTATAACCTGTGTGAACCCATGGCCAGGTGCTGCTTGTCACTTCTCCTGGTGCAATAATGTTGCTGTTACCGTGCTCTACCACTAGAGAGAGACAGAGACCCGTGTAACGGCGCATTGGCCGGTGGCGAGCATTTCATCCACTTTCATCACCCAACTTTGCTTTGAACGAGAGGACCTCAACCACACAGGAAAAAAAAAAAAAACACAGTGCGTTTCTCTCCAGAGTTAGACTCATGCCTGCAACTGCTCAAGTGAGAATGACGTTAGAAAAGTACACTTGTTTCTCTCTCTTGCCTTTTTTCCAGCATTTTTCTTTTCACCCTGAAATGGTGCCTTTCCTCCCTCCCCTCTGCAGAAAAACAGCCCCCCCCCGCCCGCTCCTCGCTCCTCTGGTTTAATTCGCCGGATCGGCACTCGGCGGGAGAGCCGGAGAAATCTTCCGATTTCACAGAGAGGCGACGAGTTTGGAGGCATTTGTCAGAGGCTCTGAAGTGAAATAATTTATGCAAATGAGAGGTTTTGCCCTGGCTGTATGTAAAAGCCATTAGGAAGGAGACGACTCTTAAAGACACTGAAGCATCTGCATTTCAGGCACTTCCAGTCCGCTGAACAGAAAACACAGTTTGCTCTATCCTTTGCTTTTCCTATTATAAACACACCCAGACATTCTCATCAACTTTCCTTGTTTCTTTCAAATAGTTGGGACCCCCGTCCACAACGGTGCGTTTGGAAATGCGCACATTCACTTTCTTGCTGAGAGTTAGATGAGAAGATCAGCGCCACTGTCACGTCTGTCTATTCAGCGGGCAGCTACAAGGAGGCTAGGTGTTTCCCGTTTCTGCTCTTTATGCTAAGCTAAGCTAACTCTCTGATCGATACTGTGTGAGAGTCGTGCTGTTCTTCTCATCTAATCATCAACATTTATCAAAATAGTCGCTGATTAATTAGATTTTGATCAGCAAATTGATTACTCAACTAATTGTTTCAGCTCTAATTCACATGATGGCTGACTAAACCACAGTAAGTCCAACGGGCCAAACGTTTGGGCCGTTTTGGTCATAATTTTACAGCTTGTTCTTGTTTTCTCTTCTGATTAGGCCTGGCTAGTCTGGAGTTTATTCATAACAACCATTCTAATTGTCTGACTCTCGTCGTTTTTTGCCATATCAGACCTGTTTTTAGAAATGTCACCACCATGTTCCCAGATCTTAGCAGTAAACTTGTAGAGTACAATGTTATCAGTAGAAATGAAGGCCAAAGAAAAAAGAAAAGAGACCGAAGTTCTAATAAGCCAGTATTATCCTCTCTAATGGCTTACATTTTTCAGACAGCTGTTGCTGTTCACCCTCCTCCATCCGCCCCCAAACACACACGAACACGCAGGCACTCAAAAGCTGTAACTTCCTGACTCTCTCGCAGCACATTTGAAAAGCCGCCTCGCCAGGGTCAGCCCACAACGACAATGCTGTTCTTCAGTCTGCACACAACATCGAAAGCCTACTTGACCTCTCTGTAAGACCCTTGAGAGACTTAAAAAAGAGGGAAGTGTTGTATTTTAATATTATTTAATAAAGTCTGTTTGGCTCTTCTACACCATTGAATGATTTACTGAAAATCTTTCTCAGAGGATCAGTTCAACAAAACCCAAGTAGCTAATTTTGTATTTTATTTGTCCAGGTTTTGAGTTATCCATCCCTTAGATTCCTGCCTTTCGCCGTAATACAATGGAAATGAATGTTTTTGGTAATAACACAAATTCACAATTGAAGTTTCATTTGAAAAACTCAACAGAAATGTCTCTGACCAGAAACAATGCCCAGATTTCTAATTACCAGACCATGCTGTCAATAGTTTTCACTGGAACTATTTCTTAAGTAGAAAGTCTTTCCAGAGAATACTGTTAAATCAGAGGTCTGTGGATTATCCGGAGCAAGGAGGACATGCAGGTAAAACACTCTGCTCTGGAGTTTTTCAAATTACATTTTTAAAATGCTCTGGACATACACAAAAAAACAAAATCAAAATTAAAGTCCCCTCCACTGTATTGGCGATGTGTCAAAGGTTTCAGAGTCAGATATCTCAAAACTTCCCCAGATAAATTGACAATATCTTAACTGAACGTTCATTTTCTAGATTTTTCTGGATCGAGCTTTGGTCCCTTGATAACAGGTGGATGTGCGTGTCAGGTGATGGAACCTGCTGTTGGAGTGATCAGTTTGACCCTTTCCCAGTTGTTGCTGTGGCTGATTTTGGTCTGGTGCTCATAAAAAAAGCTGATGTTGTTTGTTTGCGGTGTTCATTCAGTCTCTTGTACAGGACTAAGGTTATATTGGGTTATATTGTCTGACTCATGATGGAAAGTAACAAAAATAAAAAAAAAAGCATCAAAATTGATGCAGCAGAACCAGAGATATCTTGAATGCAACTGGACTCGATCCACTCAGTTGTACAGATTCAGGTGTCTTCTGCTAGTAGCAACTAATGAAGCCTTGAGGTTTAGTTGTAGTCTTCAGCCCCAAATTTTCACATATAAGGTAGTACGGCCCAACACTTAATAACAGACTCTGATGTGTAGAATCAGTTCCTCTTTAAGGTTAGTAAATTGATGAATTGGATCTTTGTCTAACTGCTTTTTTTTTTTTTTTTTCCAAAATCAAGAATGACCTTTCAAGCCTTACGTTGTGTTTTGGAAATCCGTTCTGTGTCTGTGGCAATTAACAGATAAATACACCAACATTTAAGCACAACAAAAAAAATGCAACCCCACACACCCATACACAGCCATCGTATCACAATGTTTTTTTTTGGTTTTTTTTCAACAGAACTATGCTTGAAGATGGGAAACATTTCCAGGCAAAGACGTTCTGAAAATTGGCGAAGCGAAAAAAAACAAAACATAACGAGACAAGAGGAAGACAGGCAAGCCTATCTGACATGCCACAAACACCTGCCGCCACTGTGCAACGCTGGAAGGTTGCTTCGACCACTCATATAAGTTATTTTTGGTATGGTCGAGCAGTGTGGGTGGTTTCGGAGGACTTACTTACTTGGAACACAAACTTATTTTGCTGTTAATGTGCTGCTCTCTCATCTTTCTGTTTGCTGTTTTTTTGAAAGATGCTGCAGTGAGTGTGGTTGCGCTTCAGGTTTTGGAATTTAGATTAGCATAAGTGGTCTGGATAAATAAAGCGCTGAAGTGGTGGAAGATGTGCCCGCTTCTGCCCACGGTTGTAATTAGTGTGATTCCTACTGAGTACGACTGTTGGTGGTTGTGGAGCGCACACACACACACACACAGAATTTGGTCAAAAAGGAGAAAAAGTAGAACAGAAAACTACCATATCGGGGGGAAAAAGTAGAGTTGAAATGAGTTGGAGTTTCCAAGTTTTTCTATTCTTTGTCCAGGCACAAAGGCCCTGACCTCTGACCTCCTCACTGTTGTCTGCCTGTATTCTAGGCCATCTAGGAACTGAAGCTCATTTGCTGTTGCGCCTTCTGGATAAAAGTGCCAGCTTCTGCCCCCAAAACATCCTGCATCTCTATCCCTTTCGCACAACAGAATCTCATTTAGTCAGCCATTCAGATGTGAAAGCATCTCACCCCAACCGCCCTTTGCCTTCCACCTCGACTGGCCGGCAGCCTCCTGCCCACGTTGCTGTGGTCCGTTCAGTCTGTGAGAAGCGTAGAGTAGCTCTGAATATCCTGGCAGGGGCTCCAACGTTTATTAACCTGTCGTGTCAGATGCCGTCTGTTCACCCGCCGCTAGCGCCCGTTTTCCCAGCCACCGTGGCTGCCATTAAAGGCTCCGTTTTATGGCTCTTTGACGGCAAAAGCTGGCCTGGCACGCTGTGCAGCTGTTAAAGAGGAGCTTGTGCCTGATTTGCGGCAGTCGGGGTCATAATTCATTTCGCAGTGGTCTAAAGAAGGTGTCCGCGCGCCGAAACATTCTGTAATGAGCAGATCTCGTTTAATTAGATTCGCTTCTGATCAAGGCGGAAGTGCGGATTCAGTTGTTAGAAAATGTGTCGTTACTGGTTGACCATCAACATTAGAATGAGATCCAAGCGGTGGTGGTGCCTTGTTCTACTAACTGAGCTGTACGCAGGGAATGCAGCTGGTCATTCTGACAGAACTGAAATGTTAGAGACATTTGAATGCTTTGCTTACTGTTTTAACTCCTTTTGTATTGCTTTTTATTAGTAAACAATAAAGAGCCAAATATTTCCCTCAGGAGTTCGTAGGGAGAGAAAACGGAGCTAAAAGAGAGTGAATATTGGTTGTGTGATTGTGTGTGTGTTGCCGCGACAGCTTAGACTTTGACTGATCTCAAAACTCAAGACCTCCATTTCTCCCTGTTGTTTACCTCCAGTCTCTCTCGCCTTTGGGGTTAGGGTTCATCATGAACTCCAACAAGTAATCAGCTCATCATGGATTTGATAACTAGTGTCTGTTTTCTTCTTGGCCGCTTTCTGCAGTTATGGCTCAGTTTGTTTGTTGTACTGCATAAGAAACTCCTGTCAACATATTCAATATTCAGTTTGACTCTTCCCTCGGCTCAGACTGAGGCACGTCTTTTCTCCCTGAAAACTCGAGACAAAGGGTTTTGCAGCTGATAGCGGTGATGTTCCCGTTCTTATTTTAAGTGTGCTGTCCTCTGCGCTGGACCCACAACTTGTGGCATCACATCTGGAGCTGCAGTCTGTATTACTTGAATCTTTCAGGCACGTCGTCGCGGATCTGCCAAATGCCGCAATTCATGTTGTGCTTTGCGCTGTACGGCCATATTTCCGATAACATTTTGTTCCTCCAACCATCTGGTGTTGGCGCCTGCTCCTCTGTTCGGGTGCCAAAAAGCTGTGTTTGGATGCATCTTAAGCATAAGAAACAGACGTGAATGCCCAAGCAGCTCATCAAGCCTGTCCTTTTGTACACTCCCTGAAATGCAGAAGAGATTCTTTTTGTTGTTGTTGTTGTTGTTTTGCTTTGTCGCTGATGTTGATACTCTTTAATTGCCGGGTCCAGTAAATGCACAAGAACGTCTGGCTGACTTTGGTGCCGGGACGGTTTGACGACCAGGTGATAAAAACGTTACCGAAGAAAATGCCCAAACTGCTCCTCAGCGTGTCCACTTGTTTCAGCAGCCGATACAGATAAATTTTGCTCAGTCACTGATACGGAATCAGTCATTTAATAAATGGTACCAAATAAGGACAATTAGTGCACAAATGTAATCTTAAGTGAAGATTGAAAAATGTATCATAGTCATAGTAACAGTGATAGTTGAGGCATAGAATTAGAAAAATTACTGCCATTAGAGACGGATTAAAATAATTTTAAATAGACAATGTCACATAAAACAAATTTTCGGAACAAATTTAAAAGAAAACAGGAATGAAAAGGTAGCTGTGCATGTATACATTTATAGAAATTTGGATTATTAGATAACAAGTTTCTCTCTCAACCCACTTGCAAAGTGTGTCGATTGTCGAAAGAGACGGGATCCTCACCATTTCTTCCCTTTTTTTACACTACTTCTGCTCAAGCACTCATAGCTCTCTCCTTCGTGTAGCGATTTTTCTCGCTACTTCACAGTGTTCAAATCTGCTAGTTACTTTGGCTTAGCAGTTAGTTGACCATCTCATTCTATGACATTCTATGAGACTGGAACATTAAGTTGGCATTAAAGGAACCGCTCTAAGCCAGTTTAGGTCCTATTTATCAGATCGATTTCAGTTGGTGCAAGTTAACAATAAATCCTCCATATACTCAAAAGTTAGTCACGGAGTTCCACAAGGTTCTGTGCTTGGACCAGTTCAATTCACCTTATATAAGCTTCCTTATATAAGGCAATACTATTATTAGGAAACACTCCATAAACTTCCATTGTAATGCAGATGATACCAAGTTGTACTTGTCAATTAAACCGAATGAAACCAATCAGTTCGCTGAAATTCAAGCTTGCCTTAGGGATATAAAGAGCTGGATGACCAGCAACTTTCTGTAACTTTCTTTAGTTCTGCCCGTTAAAAGGGAGTTTTTCCTCGCCACTGTCGCCAAGTGCTTGCTCATGGGGGAATGTTGGGTCTCAGTAAATATAATTATAAAGAGTACGGTCTAGACCTGCTCCGTATGACAAGTGCCCTGAGATAACCTTTGTTATGATTTGGTGCTATATAAATAAAATCGAATTCAATTGAATTGTGTACTGCGCTGGTTAACGACATCAAGTCGACGCCTGTGAAATGAATCAAGTCTGTACTACTGAACTGTGGCAGGAGGAGGAGAGGAGAAATGGTTTCTGCTTAGTCACTGACACAGTCGACCGCTCACCAGAGTCTCCAAGGACACGGCGCTGTTGCCCCATCTCCTCTGCTAATGAGTGACCTAATGAGTTTAGGAAAGCAAGTGCATGCTCAGCAACTTCCCATCATTCTTTCTAGACCATCCTCTCTGCATTTCAGCTGGACCTTTTTTCATGAATACAACTCACGTTTTTTGAGTACCCCATTGCAGTGTTACTCACAGTTCAATTAAGAATTTGTTCTTTTCCGTCTGAGAGACACAGGGGCAGACTGGCCTCAGAAAAAGAAATCCGGGAGTTCTTCTATGTTCTGATGTGACTCTAAAGGTTCCCTGTGTTTCTGTCTGTAGGCTTGACCTGGGAAGATGACACCACCCAGCAGATTCTGTCCAAGGAGTTGTCCAAAGTGAGGAGGATTCCCTACGGGCCGCAGCAGAATGGACCTGTCTACAACACCGACAGCAGGTCAGACGGTCACCTAGTTTACCCATCAGACGGTCTGTACTATTGTGATCCATGGAGATGCCCCACTGTCCCACCATGGTCCAAATCTCGTCTTAAGGGATTTCACTAGTACTGGTTTCAGTGGAGAGTTTCACTGGCTATTTAGTCTGCTTGTTGTTCAGTGTTGTTTGTTTGCTCATATCAACGACTGAAATGGAAAAAATGAGTATGAGTAACGATGGATGAATCAATGAAATCGTGCTTATGATGCTACTGCTGTTGGGTAAACAAATGTTTGATAAATTAGACGTTTGAATAAATAAATGATTATGTAATCAGATAGTTTGATTTGACTTTAATTAAAAGAAGATGTGTTGTGTAGATGTGCTCTGCTAGTAAAATCACAAGTTTTTCCTTCTAAACTTTTGTGTGAATGTTTGGATTTGAAATGACAAAATGATGAGTAATAACAGTCCATCTTGACATGGTTACATTCAAAGAACTAATCACTTCTTAAAGAGGAATTTTGTGATTGTACTCTGTAATGCTGAAACACTGTTTGAGACAGTGCATGGTTGGTTCAACTTAGATGTGCAAATTTTTAATCCCCATCCCCTCTCCGTCTTACAGGCCAGTACCCGAAGCGATGGACCCAGTAGACCAGAGAGTGAAGCCAGTGGAGGTGGAGCTCAGCAGAAACCTGCATACGTACCTTCAACGTCTCGGCCTCCTCCCCAAGACGTCGTCCGCTGCCAGCCTGAGTGACCCTGACAAGGTGAGGGGTTCCTGGGAGCTCAGTTTGTCTCTTCCTGGTCTCTGTGCGTCTCTTTGTGCTTTTACAGGATTTTCTGAGCTTAGATTCCAATATTCAGTCTTATTAAAACACTTTCACATACCCCCAGTTTTTCAAATAATTTAAATACAGATGTGTAGTGCAACTATCTTTTAATCTTGGTGGCTGAAAATAACCTAATACTACCATTGTCCTTCACTTTAAGGCAGTTTTAACCACATTTCTGCAAATTATTCATGTTAATCAATTGGATCTGATCAGTCCGACCAGTTTCCTATGGTCAATTATTAAACAGCTCCTTTTCTGGATAGTGAATTATTCAGTGCATTGCTCAAGGGGACATCAAGAGTAGTTCTTGAGTTGGATTGGATTTTCACATGGATTTTTTTCACTTTTTAACATTTTACAAATAAAATATCATGCATTGAAGTTTTAAACAGAATGATAAAAACAACGCCAGCCTGATTTTAATTGCTTGAAAAAGTTGAATACAAAATGACTCAGCAGGTCCACTAATGAAGGTATAGATCTGAGTTTACAGTCTGTCTCTCTAATAAAAGTAAAATACACACTTGAAGTGAAGTTGGCTTTACACTGAGTTGGCAATTTATTAGGAGCACCCAGCTAAAAACTAATGCAATCTAATACAAGTGTCCTGCAGTAAATCCTCCTCTCATCAAGGTTATAATGTTCAGTTTTTATTCAGATGGTTTTACAGAGGTGTGGTTCAACTGTATGATCATTTCAGAGGATGTAGTTTGTGCCGCTGTTGAATTGTATTACATTTACACAGAGAGGTGTTTCTTTTTTTTTAAATTCAGCCTATCCTCATGGATATAAATGGGGCGGAAAAATAATAGAAACACCTGTCAGTTTAACACGGTACAATTCAACTGCAGCACAAACTACATCCTCCAGAATAGTGATAAAACTGAATCAACTGCAGCCCATCAAGACTCTTTACTGTTGCCAGCCACTTTGCATATTTGAGCTCTCAAGTAAATACACAAAGAACAGAGTCTAATCTTTTAATTAATTTGTATTGCAAGATATCTGACAGTCCAAAAAGTAAAGTGATTGAATGTTGGTGAAGAGCAGGTGGAGCATTTGTTTTTCGCCCCAGCATCTGCATGCAGCCCCACCCTCCATTCACAGCCACCTGCCTCTGTCAAAAAAAAGAGAGTGCACACACACGAACACACACACACACACACACACACACACACACACACACACACACACACACACACTCACACATACTCAAACAACTACCCAGTTATATAAAAACTCACACAAAGACACAAAGACACACACCTTCACAACGGGGAGTCCAGTGTCATCCTTTGCTGTCACTCTGCTCTCGCTTTTCCATCCTAACTGATGACTTCGCCCAGCATGGCCGTTGCGAGCGAAATAATACCATCAGAGAGTTCAGGAGTTCAGTGCTCTAATTAATAACTCTCCATGTGACTGGTTCCTCCGCCATGTCCGCGGAGACCTTTCTCCTGCTGGGGAATTGTACCAAAGACTCACAGAGTAAGACGACGCGGAAGCCTGCAGGCGTTGCTCGGGGGCTCGTGGCCTTTTCTATCCAGGTTTACGTGTTTGGTGGAAACGAAACAGAACAGGAGGACAAGGGGTCCTGGGGGGCGCGAGTGGGATAAACTGCATCATCTGCGTGACATAGATTAATAAAGATCCCGGCAGTATCTTTACCAGAAGGGGCCTCGCACATACAGGCCATAAAGAAGTACGACAACTGTGAGGAACTTAACCGTTTATGTCGGTATTGTTATGATAATGTTAACGTTATTCAGGCTTGTACCATTTTTGTGCTCCTAGGTGGGCGTTAATGGAGCCGGCAGTGACAATTTGCTTTTGTTGTAGCTGATGGAAATGTTAATATGACTGCATAAATGGATTAATAACCTGTTTTTTTTTTATTTTTTTAAATGGGCTTTATTTTCATGTGAGTAATTACTTTATTCAAATGTTGGATGGAAGTCTGTAATATTAAAGCAAAATATGGCTTCTGCATTGAAATGCTCTCACTGAATGGAGTGGTAGCGTTCGACCATATTCTGATTCCTGTCTGATTTTTGCCTCTAAATTTACATACAGTATGTGCATACATCTCTTTACATTCTCTTTTAAATTCATTCTTTTAATATCTTTTATGTAAAGCACAGTAACGGACTGTTAAAGTGCTTTTGCGTACATTTGAGTTTAAATATTTTGTTGGAAATGAATTTTAAAGTGTATGTAAAGCACTTCAGGACTGCCGCAGTGTATGAATTGTGCTATATAAAGTAAACTTGCCATGTGTTATTTTATAACGATTAACAGAAGATGTAAGTCCTTATTTGACAAGAAGTAAAAAGTTTTAAAGAATAGATTACCATTTCAGTATATTGATAAAGAAGGCTTTCATATAATATATTTTTTAAAAACTACATGTGTTTATTTTGCAAGGCTCCAGCGTTTTACCAGTAGTAAAGAGGTTGCAACACATTTATTTAGGACTGACTGTGTTTGACAGGCAGTCCCACAGAGATGAAGCAAAAACACAGCAGATGCAGTGCAGATGAAGTGAAGAAGTGCAATGATTAACCAAAGCTGCTCAGGCAGGATGAGTGTGCATTTTAGCTCAGCAACGTGCTCTTTGGCATTCACCTCACATGCATAAAGTTGCATACATTCACTCCTGGGCTGCACAGCCACATCTCTGCTCAGTGTGTCAGGATATTTTTCCAGTTTTTTAATAGTGGAAGAGCCCACGGGACATTCCTCTTGATCCCAGCATCTGCATTGAGTCCAGTTTTGTTGTGTGCACAGTCTTTAGGACACTCACTTTTTTCTAATATTTTTTAATTATATTTTTTGGGCTATTTTATGCCTTTGTTAAATAATGGACAAGAGAGAAGCGACAGGACACGAGTATAGAGAGAGATGTGGAATGACGAGCAACAAAGGTGCCTGGTAGGACTCGATCGGTGGCTGTTGGTCATAGTCAGCACCTTTAAACCCCCCGGTCACCAGGACACCCCATCAACACAGAATCAAGATTATGATGAAAACTCCTCCTCTCTGCAGAAATCTTTAAATTTTGCTTTCGAACTCCAAAGTGACTTACTTTTTTTCCCGTGCACATACAAGTGGAGTAATTTGGGGTCCAATTTCTTGCTCTATGACACTACAACATGTGGGCAGCTGCCCAGTTTGCGATATTAAATTCTTCTAGGCAGTACAGACAAATTTGGATTTTAATATTGAAATTCTCCTACCATGTCTGTTACTTTCCCTTGAACATATTAGTTTTTTTTAAATATGTATCCACATGGATTCATTTAGCTGTTTTCGTAGTTTTTGTATGTGAATACCTGTGCTTTTCTTCATTCTTTCAGAGCGACCATTTCCACTCTGGCATCCCTGCAGACTTTTATCGCTCCAAAGCCCAGACTTCGGCTCAGAAGTCACCTCCCTCCAGCTTCACTTCCCTTTCATCTCTCCAACCTCTGCAGAAGCAGAGACCTGTAGCCAACCATCTTCTAGCCACACAATCTGAGGGTGACCTTCTCCTGGGTGCCCTGAGGCAGTATCTCTCTGGGCATCTGTCCCTTCGCGGTGGCGGGGTGAGCCCCGAGGAGCACGAGGCCCCACCTTCTCGCCTTAAGCCCTTTTACAGCAACGGGATAGAAAACTCTGGGCTCAAAAGAGAGACCTCAAAATCCAGGCTTCCGCAGATGGGAAGAACTCAAGGGGCTTCAGTGAAGGACCCGCTCACGTCCGTGGATGGTACGTGTTTTAAGTTGCGACATGATCGATTTTAACATCAGAAAATCATGAGCAGGTTTATACTAAGACGTAGAGCTTCTCTGTAGTTCAGGCAAGACGCGTCATTCACTTGCGGGGCGGTCTCATCATCCAGCAATCACATACAAACACATCTTTCATCTTTTAGCGCTTTTACTATCAACGCTTAAAAAGCACAGAGAGGATTCGATTCAACTTTGTGGTTATTTTTCTAAGCTGCAGTTTTTTACATTTGTTGAACTGGAGTGGATCGCTATAATATCATGTAAACTATATTTTCAGAAAATGTAATTCAGGAGAAAAAACTGTGAACATGGACGACATGATAAGGCTGTTCATTTCATGTTTTACTTACCTGCCACATTCATGGTTAAGGTTGACTAGTTTTAGGCAATTACACCTACTTGTTTAAGGGAAGGGAAAGATTGCCTTCATGATTAAAAGAAACCACATTGACTGACAGTAGAATTACGGGTCTCATGTTACAAAGTGTTCTACGGAATTGTGTACTTGCATGTATTTGACTGGTCAACACAAAATGATCCCATATGTTGTTGCATTACATCGTGGCAAACATGGAGGTCACTTAAACCTGCTGCCAGATGACACTGCATTTTTGCCGCAGTCCTCTGTGTGAAGCAAAACCATGCTCCTTCTATCCAAGGATAGTCATTATAATGGAAAACATAAACATAGGTTGTTGACAAAACAACCTCACTACCAGCTCCATTTAGTAGCTGTTCTGCAGCCTTCGATCATATCACAGCATACGCCGTAGCAGATACAAAAATGTGCTATTTTTTAAATGAGATTCCCATTTTTCCGAGCATTTAAATCTGCATAACTTTTTTTTTTTTTTGTTCAGGTCAGGGGAAACAAGCTGTGAAAACAGCAGTGACTTATCATCACCTTTTAAGTTGATATAGTGATCATGTTAACAAGCAGTTGCTTATTCGCATATCCAGCAGTTACGGAGCAACACAATAATTCAAGAGGATCTGGTGTTTGTGTCCGCCTGATGAATGTTAAGTCCAGTATTCCCTCTATTTTTAGCTCTGTTTTTGGTCTCCACCAGCTCGTGAGGGAAATATCGGGCTCTTCAGCTGCTAAACGCTCCGCTATGTTCACCGGCTGGTCTGCTGTTTGGTGCTGAGCAGATAGTGGACAGTGGGTTTTAAGAGCTTTCTTGTGAAAGCAGCTGCCTGCTGCGGCTGAAAACACTAAAGTCGTGGTCTGGACAGATGAACAATGAGCTGAAACTCACTATAAAGCTCCATCAAGCTGGGTGGAGCTGCAGATTCAGCTGATAATTCATTCTGGGTTCATCACTGCTAGAGACACTTTCCACACTGTGACATTGTTGCCACATTGTCATTTGATACATTGGTACTATAAAAAAATATTGATTACAGCTGCTTTAACGAGGTCTCATTCACGTTGAGGCTGAAAGCTTTAGAATAGCAACGAAATGGACCGGGTGGTGAGATTTTTTTGTCAACTACTGTTTCCAAGGTGAAGAGGAACTTTCAATCTCAAGTAACTGTACGTCGTTTTAAGCATTTTGTCACACAATCAATGCTGCTGTTGTTTTTTCTGGTAAGGACAGCCTCTGTCAGACTGTGTTGCTTTACCTCTGTCACATCCATCTCTCCTCCAGAGCGGTTCATCGAGAACGTTTTGAAGAACGTTGGCAGGCAGCACGTGGACATGGACGACCTGACGCCGCAGGACCTGGATCAGCTGTCCAGCCTGATAGCTGACGCTCTGCAGGTGGTCGACCAGGACCCGGGAATAAACAGGGGTCTGACTCGGGTTAGAACTGGACCAAGAGACCTGGAGGGAGAGCTGAGGGATGGGGAGGAAGAAGAGGAGGAGGAGGCTGCTAGAGATGAGGAAGAGGAGAAGTTGCTGGAGAACGCTCCAACTCTGAAACCACAGGGGAGCACTCCTATAGTGCCGGCAGCACTTCAAGGTAATTTTATAGTGATTTATTTTGTGTTTTTACGCAATTAAAGTACTGTTCAAAAGCTGGAAAGAAAGTCTATAGTACATACATAATTATGTAGGTTGGATTAAACAAAGAAAGGAGCTCTAAAATAGCCGGCCACAAGAATGCAACATAAAAATCAATATGAAAATACATAGGCGTCCTGTTTAGCTCAGTATAAACACAGCCACTTTTAATGGTTCAGTGTCCACAGAGACCACTCCAATCAAAAGTATGGACTGACTTATTTAGGAGCCTGCAGACACATTATTACTGCACATTTCCTGATCTTTTTTACAGTGTTTAGTAAAGAAAAAAACCAGTGAAAACAATAATTACCACTAGAGCTAATCAGTCAAATATTACAGAAGGATGAATTTGCAATTAAAAACTGTCCTTGAAATTTGGAGACCTGCAACTGGTTATTAGCTCTTTGTGCACATTTTTACTTCCAAGATGTTCCTGGTTGCTGCTTTGCTGTTTGATTAAAACATAACGTTTTCATTCTATTCCTCTCTCTGACGAACACAAAGTGTACGCATATATTTACTCTCGTTCCTCCCGACAGAGCGCCACGCGGATACAGAAGAGCAAAATGTGAAGGACACGGTGAGCATTCACTCTGTGGTAAGACAAAAAACTTTAAATGTCAAAGAGAGGGCTGACATTATGAGCAATTATGTAATATTCTGTATGCGGAGGGAAATGAACCTTACGCCCTGCAGTTTTCAAAAGAACTTCAAACTGTGTTTGACATCAGCTACTGTACAAAGGTGAAGTAACTGTCCCGAGACTTTAGCAGGAACTCGATATTCTTGTGAGAGAATAACTTGACGGTTAGGGTTATACGTAGAAAGGAAACCAAGTCTAGTTTTTTAGGAAAACCTTTGGGGCATTTGTAGAGGCCAGACTTTGAACTGCTCTGAAGCTACTGTAGTTGTCAAACTAAATCCCGTATTCAGATCATAATTTTCCAGTATGGTTTCGCAGGTTATTCTTCTACAAATATTACTTATTATAATACTACGATTGATAACAATAATGACACCGATACATTCAAATTAAAAATTCCCCCCCCCAAAAAAAACACATTTTGCCAAGTACTACATGGAGTTCATTCGTTTCAGCGCTGAATTTTGAGCGTGCTACAATCCCCCAGGGATACATTCTTTTGACACACTGAATAGGTGTCTAGTCCTGGCAACACCTAGGCAATGTCGAGGGTTTTTCCGGAGCTGCGACCCGCATTGTTGTTTCCGACTGAGATCCTAAATGTTTGTAACACCAATCTGACTTTTGCTGTGCTCTTACTCTGGGATTATGAAACAACACGCTCTTGCCCAAGAGATCAACTTAGCACTCAATCTTGTGGAAAAAGATGGCTGGTCCGCACTAGCAACAAGAAAACTACATACTTACTGTACATCGTTTTTATTTATAAATGTCTCCTACTAAAGGTGCCTCGTTATACTACATCCCTTCTAAACTGGCCACCAGACCAGATCTGAGGGCTGGCTCCTCTACACTTGTAAATACTGAACTTGGGAAGACCAGTACTTTGCACCATATAAATGGAACGAATTACAAATTATTTTTAAACTGAAACGTCTCATCCCACTTAATGATTTAGAGCTCAGAGATGTGTCTGATTGTTTCTGATGCGGTTTGTTTGTAAGTGCTTGAGTGTGTCTTCTCTCTGTACTTATTCCTTGTACCCATTTCTTATTCTGTGCCTGCTTGTTGAAAAATCCCTCAAGACTTTTTCCATCCTGCTGGTCCCGAAAACAATCTGATATTGTAAAGAAAATTTGATTTTTAAGTGCTCATAAACAGAACAAGTTCAATCTGAGTAACTTTTTGGCTCAGGTAGCGTTGTAGCTATGCTGGCTTATGGATCTTGACAAGACGAGTAATTACCCTGAAGAAGGTTACAAATTTGGGAGCACATAATAAAAAACATCAAAATTTAAATTACAATATCATTATTGGAAGTATTTTAAACCCCCTGATTAGCTGACAAAATGTCACAGGGAAACAATGAAAGAATATTTGGGGGAAAAAAAATCTAACCCTTTTTTCAGCCCCCAAGAGATTCAGTCTTTGAAAATGGAAATTAGGGCTGAAGCAATGATTGTTTTCATCACATATTAATCAATTAACTACTTCGTTGATTATAAGAATGACAAATGTTGATTGCGAGTTATAAGAAGACAAAGCGACATGTTACAATTGGTTATTTTGCCTTTGCAACAGTCAAAAAACCCAAATGTAGAGAATAAAAATTAAATAAAAAAACATCACAAGTGAGAAGCTGTAAGCAGCAAATATTTGGTGGACTACGTGGCCAAAAATATATGGACACCTGAACATTACACCCCGGGGTGATCTTTCTGTCAGTCCAAAACCATGAGCATTAATCTGCTGCTTTTTCTCAGTCTCCACTCTTCTGCTTTCAGTCTTTCAAACCAGATGTTGGAACCCGGCTGTGGGGATTTGTTCCCATTCAGCCACAAGAGCATTAGTGAGGTCTAACACTGATATTAGGTGCTAAGGTCTGGATCGCAGTCGGCGTCCAGTTCATCCCAAAGGTGCTGAACAGGAAAAAACAATTCTTAATGGCCCTGGCCCTGTGTACGGGACCTCTGTCATGTTGAGAGGAAAGGAACTTCCCCAAACTGCTGACACAGAGCTGGAAGCAATTTGTTGTCTAAGGTGTCACTGAATGCTGTAGGATTAAGATTTGTCTTCATTGGAGCTAAGAGACTGAGCCCAACCCGTGAAAAAAAAAAACAACCAGACAGACAAACAAACGAAAAAAAACAGAAGTATGTGGACAGAAATTTGTTACTGGCAATGCAAACCCACACAGGTGATTTCCCTTATTCTGGCTGATCAGACGTCTGCTTAGTCGTAAATGATGTGATTTCACCAAACACTTTGAGCAAACGGGAATGACAACGGCTTGCCCGCTTTAACGGGTGCAACAAGGGGGATGTCGATCAAGCCCAGCAGGTACACACACCCACACACACAGTACTGAGATGAGGTCTAATCAGGCACAATGAATGAAAACACCTGTGTGTGGCCGCTTTGAAAGATTAAAACGGACCTTAGAAGGTAGCGCATTTAAAAAAAAAGTTTACACCTAGAATTCTGTACAGGATCAGAAAATAATGAGCTGGGGTGTCTGTCTAAAACCACGTTTTTCTCCCATTAAAAAGAAATTGCCGGATTTTGAGATTTTAAAGTGCCAATTTTAAGAGTTGCGGTTTGCCGAAATGGAAACAAGGTTGTTTCTGGTTCGAATGTTTGTATTTTCAGTTTTATTGGTTTACCTTCTCACTCAGAATATTTGTTTGACTTTTTTTTTCAGGCCGAGAGTGGAAGTCTTGTCACCAAACTTCTTGCCTACCTGGACAAAACTTCCCTCAGCGCCTCTCCTTCAGTGAGAAACCGCAACGACGTCGCCGTGCAGACACCCATTGGCCAACAGGTGGGGCTGGAGAACGTCCAGAGTCGGACCAGCGAGGCAGGAGTAACGGTGCAGAAGAAGGACGCCACCCAGTCCGTGGAGGAGGTGTCGGAGGTGGAGGGCTGGATCAAGGAGGTGGCGCCCCCTCCTGCTTCACTTGTGTACGAGGAGCCGCACAAAAAGATGATGAATGTTCCCGAACTTCAACTGGACGTCAAAGACGGCAGGAAGAAGGCTGACGATGACGTCTTTGGCTACGTCATCACTGACACAGAGTGAGTACAAAGCTACTGACATAGAAGTGATACAGAGGAAGTACGGAAGAAATATTAGTAAAAGCTTGAACAACACTGGAATTTTGAGGTCAATACTGATATGACACCGTTGAAAAAATCTGATATATCTGATTATCAATAGCTTATAACATAAACAAACATTTTTGATAAGGATCCTCTGATTTTGCTTATTAAAGAAACGAGTAGGACAACCCAAACCCTAAATTATAGCAAATTTGTCTCTGGGATTTCCGCCCGGCACTTTCTTGTTATCTATCTGTCGACATTCACTCACAATATTTAGTGGACAAAATACTAGGAAGTCCTCTTAGTATAATGTAATACAAATCAACAGCAGCACAAACTACAGAAGCCTTAAAAATGATCGTAAAGTTGAATCAAGGCGTTTCTGAAACAGTTTCAACACAAACCGAACCGTATAACCTACATGAATGTAGGATTTACTGCAGAGCCGTTGTATTGGGCTGCATTAGTTTTAGCCAGATGCATTAACTGTGATAAGCTCATTTTGGCCAATAACATTGACTGGCTGTTTTTCTCGGTCGGGCTGTAATATTGCTGCGTACGTATTAATTCCAAATTCAGACATTAGATGTGTTGATACTTTATCGTATTGGATGCCTGGCCAATAATTGTGGAGTATTCTTGCGTTGACAGATATTTAATGACGTTTACTTACGAGGAATACCAATCACCAACATGAGGGAATGATCTCTGTGTTTGAAAGATCAAATAATCAGTTTGGGCATTTGTTTTCATAACTCCGCGTGTCTCACTATGGACCTGAGAGTTATGGTGGGAAGGGGAGATAGAATAAATGAATCAATAAGTAAAAACAATCCCATCTTTTCCCTTTATACTTCTCATGGAGCCTACGTGACTTTTTTAATGGAGATCCGAGCTGTTGTTAATTTAAAGGATAGACTCAGTGGCGCTTTTTTCTATACGATGCATTTCCTTTTGCCTTTGTTTTGAACAATTCGCAGCAACGGCCAATGTTTTGTTCTCACAGTAATGGAGGCAGGAAATGTGTTTTCCAGGTGAATACAAATCCTCCGTTTCCTTGTTGTTGTTGACAGCGACCATCGAGGCAAAATCTAGTTCCTCATACATCAAGAAACAGGTGAACCAGACTTTCATACAGAGGCAGTTGATTAAACATTACCCAGGACACTGCAGGTCATCTCTTCCCTTCATTGTCATTCACACAAAGGGCAGATTTATTTTCATAAAGATTTCTCCGATCCCCAGTTTGAGATTGAGGTCCTGGGAACAGTAACAGGTGTAGTTCTGGCTCAAAGCCTTTGTGGCATGTCCCTTTCTTTCTCTGTTACTGAATGCCTCCGTTAGTCGTCACTCAGAGCCAGAGAGCAGAAAAAGTCATAAATGTTACTTTATGGAGGGAAACATCGGTGTGATGTTGTTGGTAAGGTCACATTTCAATATGTTGAATGATGGGAAGTCGTTCACCAGCCCGGTGTGCTGGTGTGAGTCTTTTTTCCTTGAACCTTCTTTACATTACTGAAACCTCCATCCTCAGAAACCGTTAAGGTATGAAAAGAAGTTGAAATTTCTTCTCGCTGTGGTCCGCAAAAGCTATGTTCAGTCAGTCAGGATGAATCATTCCTCTATACCCTACACTACAAAGCAGCATACAGTATCACAGCTGTACTGGAATTCCAATCATACAGGTGTCAGTGTTTTTAAACCAACAGCTGCAGCGGCAGGAACATAAAGCTTTAATGTCGAAAGATTTTTTCTGCCTGACGTAGATAAATGTCTGAACCAAACTACTTGGCTTATCTTAATAAAAGCTGGTAATTTGCAGACGTAAAAGAGCTCAAATTAAGCCAGAAATTCGGATTTATAGTTGCATTTTTTGTAGGAAAAATGTTTGAAGGAGGGATATTCTTGCATGTTTGTGACGAATGCTTCTACTGCATTTACCTTAATAGTGTTGATGACGTTTTTTTTTTCACCAAAGGCTGTGTGTATATATATATATATATATATATATATGTATGTATGTATGTATATATACACAAACACACTGTAAAAGTGTTAAAACTTTGGCAGAAAATGGTGTGCTCATATAGGACAATGTAGCTCATAGTAAGAAGTACACTGAGAAAAAAGGTTTTCAGGGCCTTTTAAGACACCGTCTATCAGGGTGGGAGATGCTCTTTAAATTGGACACTGAGTGTAGCAGTAGTATTTCCAAGATCAGACACACCTCAACCTTTTTTTTTTAATATGTTGTTAGAAATTATTACGTGGAAGCTCTGCTCCCGCTGGGTAGCAAATAAAAGGCATTTTTTTTTCTTTTTATACGTTTAAGCTTGGAAAAATCCTCAGTCAGCAGAAGCTACAGTAAGTGATACAGCATTTCTGACAGATACCAATACGCCGAGCTACAACTCCTGTAACTCCATGAAACCGGCTCAGACAATGGGTCGCTCTGATCATGGGTGAACTGGAAGGTTTAAGATGCCCGCAGTCACTTTTGCTGATGTCAGTCTTTAGTGTACTCAGCAGATTCCTCTCTAAGCCTTTACAGTGACTCTTCAAAGTGTCTCTTGACATCTCCGTGAGATCGATGAACTTCAAAAGAACACCAAAGTTGTCCTTGACAGTTCACATCATGTCAAAACTCATCCTTGAGAGAGTTAAGTACAGCATTGACCACAACATGGAAAAATTCAAGACTTTGAAGCCAGAAAGAAAAAGACTCTTCATCTGCCTCATAAAAGAAGAGCCTCCTTGTGACACGAGGCTTCTTCTGTACCTGGGTAGCCTCCCTATCCACATCTTTTCACACGTCTCTTGTTGATGGTTGAGCAATGACAAAACCTAAAACCCTTGACCGTGTGAAAGACACTTTGACCGTGTGGTTTACAGCCAAAGCTGATGGAGAGCTTGATTACCCAGTTGACCTGGTTAGATTGTCATACTGACCTAGACCACAGACCTGCAGCCTGTCAACAAGAGCCTGGATTACACAAACTGTCTCCAGCTCTACCTAAACCAGCTCTGATTTGCGCTGCATGGTCCCAGACCGCTGCGTTCTCCTCGGTGTGGCGCTGTGATCTGACAGTAAGGGGAACGTGGGTTCTTCAAAATTGTCCATTTTGGAGTCTCTCCATAAAAGAATGAAGGCGCCTGCAGATAAAAACAATCCAACAATATCTCTATCCTAACAACAAGAAGAAGAAGAACACAGTTTATACATGAGACATAGCTCTCAAGTGCCCTGGATAAAGTTGCCAAAAACAAATAATTCTTAAAAATCAAAAGAATAAAATGGTGTGGACAAACAAAAAATGTAAAATACATATATTATTAATAAAATTAAATAGTTAATTAATATTAAGTAAGAATATAGAATTTCAAAAATACTAAATTTAGTCAAACCCAGATTAAAAAAGTAAGTCCTCAGCTGTTTCTGTGAAAAACCATTTTTAGGCCAATTTTATTAATTTGGTTTTATGATCTCATGTGTGTAATGTACAGTATGACTACTTCATTTTTTATTTCTAATAAAAATACGAACAGGATGATAGAATACAGTTATGTTTGACTTTTTGATAAATCATAGCTTTGAGCGAGATATGAAGGACATGGGATTTTTAATTATTTCCTAAATTGCCCATAGAGGAGTGAAGGATCCTCTCTTCTCAAACCCAGGTTCCGTGGTTATAGAAATATAAAACACAAGCACGGGTGCAGGACTGCAGGTGTAACCAGAGAGATTAGATGCAAAGTTCTGACATTTTGGTGCCGTGGCAGGAGGTGAAGGCTGATAACAGGAACCTACCAGCAGTTTCAGTGCATCGCCCCCCCCCCCCCGTGGCCTGTGGGGAGGAGGCAGAAGACAGGGTGATTCATCACAGCTGGAGGAAAACACCTGCTCCCCAACACAACACTTTAACCCTTCAACCCATAAATGCTTTTTCCATGCACATTACTGTTGTGATTTGCATCTAAAAAACCTATTTAAAATGGAAAAACTCTAATATTACAAAATCTCTAAAATACAATTAGTTCACTCAATCAGCACACTCAGCTTTTAATGGATTTTGCTCCTTAATTAGTCTAATTGATGAAGAGGGCGTACGGGGCATGTTTATTTTTTTTCTTTTGTTTTTTTCTTTTTTTTCTATAATTTCATAAGTGAATAATAATCTATAATTATGTACTTTTTTTAAACAACATTTACCTACAATCCCTCTGGATTTGTTACCTTCGCCTGAACATTTTGTTTCCCAATTTTATATTCAATGCACTCTACCAGTATTTAGTTTCACCGGTAGTTTTTTTTAACTTCTAAACAGTACGGCCACATGCACTACATACGTGTCATGGCTAGATACGGTGTCAAAGTTCATGTTTAATTTACCTTTAACCTGTAAAACTACAAGTTAAATTAAAGATTAATATAAAACAGGAAAACCTTTTCAAACCAAGTGTGCTTTTTCAAAGAGGTGAAATATTTGCTATTCGTTTTCCTTGTACCTACTGTATGTGAATGTATTTCCTGAAAAGGTCTGCCATAGCAGCAGTAGTGGCAGCTTGGTAATGTCACAACGAAGCGTCTGCAGAATAGTGGTGATTGCAAATTGGCTGCATCTTTACTGGAGGCATTCTCCTCAGTCATCATTATTGCTGATTAGACTTAGCTAAGAAAGCCTATTTTCACCGCCACGTATTCGCCGGTGGGTAGCTCGGTGAGCAAGGATCGCTGGAGAGGCCCTGTGGGCAGGAGGGGTCTTTGATGTCGGAAGAAACGGTCCCTCTTTTGTTGGCTGAAACCTCTGGCTTTCCAACAGTCCTCTCCTCAGGCACGTCTGTTCCCAAAGAACAGGAATCAGGTTCGTGTTTGACAGTCTGCAGCAACTGAACTCTACCGGGACACTGTCCTCACCAGGAGGACAACAGCGTTGGTTGGTTATTTGATTAATCACTTAAAACAGTGACTGTCTGTATGATTTCCTGACAGGTGAATTATGAGGTCACAGGAATAGCAACCGTCCAATCCAGAAAATAAAATAAATGAAATAGGTGATGTTGGAAGTCCGGTGGCTTAGCGACTGCTTGTGGTTGGTGGAGCACGCTTTATGTTAGCTTCCTCCATTTTCGGACTCTTCATTCCCTCGAAGGTGAGCAAAGATGGGGGGTTGCATTTGCGAGACAAACCTTACCCAAGGCTGAGCTCCGTGACAGCAACGTGCAAATTTATCCGACCCCTCAAGCGAATTTACAGATTACTGCGACGCTACCAACATGGATTGATTTTGATTAGGATTAGGAAGGAGGTTCACATGAGTGTGTGTGTGTACGAAATGGTTGATTTTGACACCGGAGATTGAGGGCGAAGAGTCTAGGCCTGCTAGCAGCTCTGTTAGGCTGTACGTAGGCTCGATGTTAATGTGCTGACATTTAGCAGGTATAGAGTTTTACTATATTCATCATAGTTTAGTGTGTTAGCGCTCTAGTATTTGCCAATATAATAATTCATTAGTTCTGCAGCTATTTGGTCGTTAACCAAAGTACTGGACAAAGTGACGTTTTGACCTGATGATGGCACTAAAGGAAAAGTCAGGGGATCGCAGAAGTTATCACAGTTCGATTCAAGTTATTCAATTCATTCATTGGAGGAGAAGTCAAGGGGAAACAACTCAGTAGGCTAAAACCATCTGGGGACCATGAACTGTGACTCACTCTTGGTTGTTTGTGTATTATTGAAAGAAGGTTCCCACTCACTGCCTTTGCAACAAAGGTCGTTTCAGCTACTCTTGTTGTTCGAAGGTTTGTAGACGCTGCAGGTATTCATGACCTGCGTAGCAATGCGCTTGGTTTTGCTGCTTTACATTGCAAGAGACTCTGGACAGTACAGGCTTTTGTTTTGTTAGCAGCTGTCCTTCTGGTGAAAATAGGAGAAAACGAATCCATAGCCGCTCTCTGTATGAGAAAAAAAAAATCCTGCTGTTTCAGGCTGTCGTATCTGAAAGGGATCACAAACCAGCGTGCTGTATGCTGCAGAGCTAATGCGAATGCTGCTGTGAGGTCCGCGGTGCAGCTATCCGCCCTCAGGATCCGGCCTGCAGGCGGGCAGAGTGATCACTGGTGTCAGAACTGAAGCAGCTGCTCTGCGCCGCGGAGGGCTGACTCATTCTGTGGGCTGTTCAGGGTGCTGTCTGCTCTCCAGGCTGAGCAAGTGGGAGAAAAATCACTGGCTGTCAGGGACTTTTCAGACATAGACAATCCAGTTTTTTATAAACCGTGATTCAACCAGAGTCGGCCGTCTTCTCTTCTTATGAGAAAGGAAGTTAAAGCTAGAAACCTTGGGATTTTCAGTATATAAAGCCCCATTTTTGATGCTATTTATTGCCATCTTTCAATGTTTTTACATTCAGTAGTTACCTCTTTATAGAAGGTATCGTTGTGCCGGCCGTTCCCATGAAAGATTTTTATAAATATATATATATATGTACACAAGGGATTCATTGGACATAATGCATACCTGTACTGGACAGGCAAAAACTGGTGCCAGGTTCATGGAAGAGGAAGCACAGCTGTTGTTGACTGTCTTCTCGTCTTCTTTATTAATAATCACGGTGCGTTTACTGCCCCCAGTGGTCGATTCGTGCGTCGTTTTGAATGTGACTGTGGGAGCTGTATTATTAAAACCCTTGTGTCGCCAAATCAACCAGCACTTTTATGTTTTATGACAAACATAGGCAGAGAAACTTCTGGAACATACGGTATGTTTTTCAACTTCCAAATACTACTTGTCCTTTAAACTTACATTTAATTTCCGTTTCTGTGTAAACATGACGTCTTCACTGACTCTTAATCCAAATGACAGGAAAAAAAAAAAATCTTCTGACTTTAATGCTGTCGAGAAAATCCGGTGAGTGCTAAGCAACAAAGATGGAGAAACAAAGAAGCAGACAGCTGCCAATTCCCATCATTAAATATGTTTAAAAAAGTGAGCGATTTGCACGATTTTCCGGAAAGTCTCTTCCCGTTTTCCTCCCCGTCTTCACTGGGAAGGAATTTTCGTTCACTGAATCTATTTCGTTTAGTCTGGATTCTCCTATTCAGGCAATGTCTACACACAGGTCACACTCACATGTCATCTACGTTAGACAACAGTTTATGGTTTATCTCTAGCCTAATTGTTTAGACACATCTGCTCCCCTCCCGCCAGCGGTAACCATGGCGACCGCGGCCGTGGTACGGATCCTTGCGCCTGCAGTAGTAGAGACGGGAGAGCCAGAGACTCTGTATCTGAATTCAGCAGAGGGAGCTGAGCGGAGGTCAGACGAGTCCACAGCAGATAAGAAGCAATTAGCTTGGAGTTCGGGTATTGAGCTTTAACCGTGGGCTTCCAGCGCACACACACACACGCACACGCACACGCACACACGCACATGCACACGCACGCACACACGCACGCACACACACACACACACACACACACACACACACACACACACACACACACACAAACACACCCATCCTGCTTGCACTATGCATGTACCGAAGCTTATTTCATTGACTACTTAATTCACTCTTCCTCCATTTCTCTGCCATTTTTCTTCACAGTTCGGTGAGACTTTATTGAGTTTCTAAATGTAGTTGTTACTTTACGTGAATACTCGCAGTAAGATGTACCAAAGTATGAGGTCCTGATATTGAAGAAGGGATTTTGCTGTCGTTCAGCGACCTTGCATCATAGTCTTGGGGCTATTCTAGAATAGAGGAAAGGATGTGAGGAAAGATATGGCGGACAGAGAGAGAGGAGGAAAGAAGGCAAGTATAGAAAGGAAGGAAGACAGGGATTCAGATGTTCAAATGTTTATTGGACAACAGCTCATGTGGGATGTAAAATTAGACTCTCGTCTGCCGAGTAACCAGTGACTCCAGCTGTCAGATAAACGCAGTTGAGAAAAAAAAAAATCCCGAATGTTGTAACGTACAAACTCTTCCAAAGTGGGACTGCTCAAGTAAAGGAACCACAAACCTGTACTCAAGTTCCAGCCCTAAGAAATTTCTTTGATACAGTATACTACTAAAAAGGTTTATGCCAGACGCATTTTGAAGGAAAAATAATTGCTGCCTGGATCATGTTCACTGGCAATGTTTTTTTTTTCCCAGTCGACAAATTGTTACGGACTCATACCCCACAGATGTGGTTGTGAGGTGGATGGGGCGGATCTTGGTTCATCACAAACCGACCCGCGCAAGAGATTTGCTTAAGCAAATGCAATTTATCAAAACGAAAGCCGACACGAACAAGTAAAAGTCTGTGGAAATCAGCAGTGTTAGCTGAAGCTGGCGCTTGGATGCATGGAGTTGTTGGAGGTGCAACAGCAACAAGAATGATGCAGGGTGGAGCCCCCGAAGAGCCACGTCAGCCGCCGACCCCCCACGGTCAGAGGGGTGGTTCCCTGCGGTTGGCCAGGGCAGCCCATGAGTCAGCGGGAGGGACGTCACTCAAGCCGGTCCCCTAGAAGTGATGTTCCTATAATACTAATTAGCAACGGCAAAAATATTTTGAGAGAAGCATAACGCCACGCAGACAAGGCTTTTTTAAACACCATGCTGTAATCACACAAAAGAATTAAACAACAGATATTAACGAACATATCTGGCAATTTCTACATATGGACACTGATCACATCAGTAAAAAGCTGACTTATCCTTCATTTGTCTCCCTGCAGTATCCACTCGTAGCAACTGAAGCATTATTTGACTTTTTTGTGGTTATGTTTAAGCACTCGCAGCACTTGGTTAAGGTTTACAAGCCTCATTATTATGTTGATTTAAAGTAAAAACATAATACTGGTGGCGTCGTGTTTCTTTCCAGTATGTAAACGTAGTCATTTCTAGTGGACAGGGTTGTAGAGTGCTTGAGTTAAACTTAAAGAAAAAAGGTACTTAGCTGCTTAACATTTCTAACTGAGTTTTTTCTCTTTTTTTTTTTCCTGCACAAATACAAATGAACAGACTCTAAACGGGTTTCTGAACACAGTCAGCCGGAATCCTCAAACGGCATAAAGTAGTGTTCTACTACATTTCAAACAGTTTGAGCCGACACAAGAGGAAGCCATTTCTTTATCTGTGCAGGAACATGCACTGTAAACCAGACCGGCGCTAAATCAGGAGTCCCGGCGAAGTAGTTTTCTCCTCTTTCGGTTCCGGCCAGCCCACATCCACAAACACAACAGAGGTCATTCTCGCTGTGGAATACTGCCAAAGTCATTTCATTTGTTAAATGACTATACAGAGTTAGTGTGTAGGCACTTTGTCACTTCCTGTCAGCGCGCATTTAACAGCTTAAAGTGAGGGAGCGCGGAGCGGTGATAACAAACTTTCTGTCTACGACCTTCCTCACCTCTTCAGTATTCACCTCGCCACCAAACTGCACTTCCCACCTCTCCGCCTCTCACCTATCTGACCTCACCTGGGAGCTTTTGTGGAAAGAGTGGAGATTTTTCTTGTCCTTTTTTCTGGTCTCCCTTTCGGTCTTTTTATTTCATTATTTTCCAGACTTTTTCTTGTCTTCTGTCTTAGTTCAGTTTACATGTTTGACGTGACCCTGAGATGTCCAGAAATATTTAGTATCTCCTCGGATTTCTCTCCTTGATGCTAATCTTGTGTCCATTTGCTGTGTCTGCCATGTCTCAATATGTCCACCTGTCTTAAAAAGCGAAGGCAGGATCGGCTTCTGGAGAGAAATAGGTTGAATATGTTTTCGGCACAAGGTACAGGTTTAGTTATAAAACCTTCGCTTTATCACACCTTCGAATTTCAGAGATTTTCATTTGCCCACAAGTCTAATCGCAACAGATGCCGAACTTTAGTCGCACGAATGGAAGAAAAACTATTTTGCGTTTCGGTTTCGTTCAAAGTTACATTACATTGACAAGCAGAGAAAAATACCCCGCTGTATACAGTAGATAGATCATGGCTATTCAAATAAAAACCGAAAGTTTAGTAAAAAAGAAAATTCAAACAGCTGTGTGTTGGCATGTTCCTTTTGAGTGTCTTTGGGAGGATTTTCCATTAATTACTACTCTTTTTTTTTCACTGCCTCTGCCTTCTTCCCTGTCTTCCCTCGCTTCCTCCTCCCATCCCTTCCTTTTCTCTCTGTGCTCCTCTCTTCTCCTCTTCCTACCTGCCTCCTCGTCACCATTCCCCAGTGGGCTGCAGACGGACGAAGGCCTCCACCTGATGGAGATCCTGGCTCGCAGGGCCAAAATCCAGATGACCGACTTCGCCGAGCTCTCGTACGTATAGGCGCTTTTTATCCGTCAGTCACGCTCACACACACTCAGAAAAACACACAGTGCTCGCCCCTTCCTGTCTGGACTGAAAATCAACATCTAACCTAAAGCTTTTCTCCAGGTATACACCCGTCATTTGTCCAACTGTGCGGTGGAGTATCATTAAAACCGAAAACCTGCCCATTTACTGCGTTCGCTGCCGCTCTGAATAATCTATTGCTACTGAGAAATGTAGACGAGGCTGCACCTGCTCTGGCTAAAGATGCCAATAAATAAAACCTGTTCAGAACAGAGCCAGCGCACTGGAAGTGACAAATCTCACACCGTGCATGTATTTTCACAAGCATAAACCCAGCAGGATTAGTGGAGCATTTCCTTATTCAAATAAACGTCAGCCTGTCAGACATTCATCCACAGACAACCTATGCTGCAGAGCTCTTGTCATTGCAAAAATGTACGGATGTCAGCTTTAATAAATATGTCTTCAGTCTAAAACAAAAATCGTGATTCCAGTTAGGTCGAAACTCTGGAAGAGAAGACCCCCAGTGGGTCTGCACAATCCGCTAAGTTTGTTATTATAATAATAGAAAAATGCCCAGAAAATTCCAGCCTGTGTTAGGATCCAGAACTGGCAAACAAAGGAAAGAAAAAGAAAACAAAGTTAAAGCTGTTCAGGTGACTTTTTCGGTCCCTAGAGCGGAGCTGAGTCCTCACGATGTGAGTGGGCCAGGATTAGGTCAACACAGTCCGTAGTTAACCGGCGCACAGACACACAAGCACACACACAGGCAGTCAAAGCACCAGCAGTGGGGCAGCAGGCTAAAAATAAAAGCATTTGAATGCTTATAAAGTCCCTCTAAAACTCTCTGTGCCTTGTAATGTAACAGGACTCTGAACGTGCAGTCCTGCCAACTGTCAGTCGGCCAAGCCGTTAAATTAAATCAGGAATTACATTCGGAAAAAACTTCATCAGTGAAACTTTGGACTCAGACCAGAACCACGGCAGGAGCAGAGGTCTGTGGATGACTCATCGCCAGTGTCCACGGTGCAGCAGCCGTTTTCTACCTGTAGGCCCAAGTGGGCAGCAATTTTTTCTCAAAGGGCAAGCATCGCATACTGAGAGTCTCCAGATATCCCCCGTAGAAGACGAGCGGTGTCGCCTCATCCACGGCACGCCAGATCAGAGAGGGCAAACTGGTGGGATCAAAACCAAGATTTTCCACTGGCACAAGGCATTAAAATCAGAAGTGGGAAAAGGGAGAGAAAACATTGCCCTTTCAGAGTAGACATCCAAGGACGTCGCCTTATTTTCATTCTGTCAACATTTTTCCCTGCTCTGGGGGGCGATGAGACCTGTTTGTCCGCGTTATTGACATGTAGGAGTCGAGCCACCGCTGACTGCAATCATTTATTAATGAGAGTGAACTCTGCCTGAACCCTCTCTCTCTTTTTCTCTGTCTTTCTCCGTCTCTCGCTCACTCTCTGCTACAAATTTTTTCTCAGTCTTTGCCTCCATCTGTTTGGCAGTGTCTTCCTCTTCGTTACCTCTTCAGTCTGCTTCTTTCTTAGTTTGTCTCAAGCTATTTCTGTCCGCTCTCTCTGTCACTTTCAGTCTCTCCCTCCTTCTCTCCCCTTTGATAGTTGTTGCTATATTTCAGCCCCACAGGTGACTTTGCAGTTGGTTGTGAACAATTTTCAGTGTGGTGAGCTACAATAGCAAAACAAGTGCTACTGCAGTGGTTTGCATTTGAGCTGCTCGAAATTATAGCCAGTATACGGAAGGTATACGCCGGTCAGCCGCAACATTAAAGCCAGGTACCAGTTTTATTTATATATATGTATATATAAAACAGCCTGATTTGGAGGAAATCATTCTTTGCTTGAACAAGCCAAAAAGTTCAGGAAACACTGAGTCAGGCAGGGTGTAAATGAGACAACAGTTTATCCAGATTATGTAACTTGAAAGTGAGCATACCCAGAAGGTCGTTAATATTCTTTCCCTGCACAGGAAAACTCACAACAACAGCAAGTGTCATAGGTTAAAGTTGAGCCAGGTCTGGAACAACAGACTGTTTGGGTCAAAATTTTATCACTGACCTTTGTTTCCTCTTCCAAATGTGTGTGACTATAAAATAACTCGAGGTCTGGGATGATTCTTGCGACTGAATTCGCTTTAGCGACGTCGCCTTGTTCCCAAAAGCTCATCAAATACGTTGGTGAGTTCAATGAAATAAATACCGACGGTAATGAAACTCGAAATAAGACCAAGCTGTAATAAACTGGAATGAACCCCGAAGTCTTAAAGTAAAGCTGACTGCATGTCCGCGCCCATGTACCTCACACACACAAATACACGCCACCCCAGCCTGCTAATGCTAGTCCGCGCAGCACGTCCAAATTTCCAGGAAGTCAGTCAAACCCATGAAATAGAGCATCACAACTCGTCGCTCTGTCTTCCTCCTCCAGCTGTTTCGGTTTTCTTATAAACGAACCCGGAACAGTTTTTCTTCTTGTTTCCAATCACTCTCCTCCAAGGCCGACACTGGGACCGCTGTCATGCACCTGCTCATCAAAGCACAAGCACCTTTCCCCGCAAATGACTACAGCCATGCATGTTCCAAAGACCAGAACTAGTACTCGGATAGGGTAGAGTCAGCAAAGTACAGTCCCGCTTGAAATTATTGGCGCCCCTGAATTTTACGTACAGAATTTAGAAAATCTTTTATTATTTTATAATCGGAATAGT
The DNA here is from genome assembly GCF_016859285.1 of Xiphias gladius. Classification (NCBI taxonomy): domain Eukaryota; kingdom Metazoa; phylum Chordata; class Actinopteri; order Istiophoriformes; family Xiphiidae; genus Xiphias; species Xiphias gladius. The sequence goes on along the minus strand of NC_053413.1, from coordinate 25,594,795 downwards.
CAATAAAATGTCCACGATTACTGAACTAAAACAAAAAAGCAAACGAAAACTTGCATAATAGTGATATAGCTACGCGTTCAAGCTCTTCAAACTTTGCAGGAATCCAAGTAGTTGGTTTACGGTGGAAGAAGGTCACGATGAAGTATACCCTCAAGCAGCCCGGTTTTCGAGGTTTAGCGCGCAATGGACACCGTAGTTCCACAAGGCGACACTTAACAGGGCAGCAGGAAAAATGAAATTGTGGATGGCGATCAGACAGCTGCCAAAACAAAACAAAGCATAGCAAAAAAAAAAAAAGAAATGGTGTAAAAAATACTCTCTCTTGTGACTGATCAAATTTGAGGTTTACTGACAAACAAAACTCCCGTCGGCATCATCACGCGTGTCCGCAGCGTTCCGTACCATTATATAGACCAATGATGAAATTGTGATTACTGTCTTCTGTGGAGAATCGTTGTGGGTCATTCACTTCTTATCTCGCTTGCACAGCATATTTTTGCGGCGTTATCACGTATTGGTTTTTTTTTTTTCCAATGACAGTCACTCGGCGTCGGCCAGTGTTGATTGTGCGCAGTCGCGTTTTTCCTCCAGGAGGCGACGCGGCTCTGGAGCGGCTGGTCGAAGCGGCAAGGCGCTGATTTTAACGCTTGAACAGAAACGACCGCCGGGGGGCGTGTCCGCGTATCTGTGCGCGCCGAGGTTTTCGTGCAGTATATTAAGCAACTTCGAAAATGAATAGAACTGAAGCTGAAGTAAGACGGCGAAAGAGGAAAAAAAGACTTTGCGTGTTACATTCATGTATTTGTGAACGTGGGGCACAGTCGCATACTGTACATACCTTCACTCTCTCTCCCCGTCCCCCCCCCCGGCCCCTCGCTGTGCTGCTGGGCCGCTGTAGGGAGTCCCTTGGGTGGCCCGAAGTCTTCTCCTGTTCTAATGCACCTTTTGTCTTTGTCCTGCCACTCTGGGAATGACAGGAGGGGAGCTATACACTGGGGGGGGGGTGATGGATCGGAGGCAGAGAAAGCGAGAGAGCGACAGAGAGAGAGAGATATAGATACGGAGAGAGCGGGGGGAGGCCGGGGGTCTCTTTTGTTGCGAGCACAGTGAAAGCCCAGCAGGGGGAGCCGCCTTGACAATTTGTCAGAGGCGCCACGCTTATTCTTCCGAGGCCGCCCGACTCCTCGCCGCTGTGTCAATGGCAGTCACCTTCACCGGAGTGAGGAAGCCCAGAGACAAAGGCTTTAGATTGACTCTGAGCCTGCTGACACTCCTGATTTACCCAGCCTGCCTCTGGTCTCTACCGCCCTGCTCCTCCAACAACTGGTTTCTACAGCTTTTTTTTTTTCCTCCTTTAACCCCTTAAAATCCACTTTCCCCTTTATGTTTCCCATTATTTAGATTTAAGGTTAAAAAAAAATAGACAAGCTTGTCACTGAAGCCACCGGATGTTTACACTGAGTGAATTCAAACCCTGAGTGAATTTTTTTTTTTTTTTTTTTTACACCTTCACCGTTCCATCAAATGGAATATATACAAATGTCTTGTGCGTTATTTTATGCACATTCCCCCCAAATTAAACCTGAAAAGTTCGCTAGCTTTTGGAACTCCTGCTAGGAATTATACATTTCTGCGGGTTTGAACAAAGCTTGGCCACACAAAATGAATTTAAGATATTTGGTTGATCCAAATCCTAAAAGAAGCCAGATTAAGGCAGGCTACCATATTAGTGTCAACGACACATTAGAAACAGCTGACATAATATCCGCCTACTGGCAGATCTTGTCACTTCTTTTTGGAAAATCCAATTTGAGGAAGAAGAGACTAAATGACTGGTTAAAAAGCAGTTCTTTTTGTTGTAGAGTTAACACCTTTAAATGTTAAGAACAAAGGTAGAATCGACTCCGTCAGGAGCAGGAAGTATAGGGACCGTCACTTATGTGTAGCGGCGTTTCCTTTACCATGAAACACACTGTGTCATTCCACCTTGATCAGCCACTAAGTGTTTTTGTAATTGTAAACATTAGTGACTGTTATTTACAGTGCTGAATATTCAACGTACAAACCGGCTGTTGCGAAGCGTCCTGAGTATGTGATGGACGTCAGGCTGGGAGACAGCAGCCGTGTGAGGCGTCAAGAAGCTTAGCTCTGCCGGGGAACTGGTACCGTCATGTTTAGTAGCCGCTCGTTCGCTAACACTGAACTCGCCAAAATGAGTTGTAAGTCAGCAAACAACTTTTAAACTTTCAAAGTACACATACATATATATATATAAAAGCCAGCAGACACAGAGTTGCTGGAGCAGATACACGTAATTGTCTTAACATCTGTTTACAGTGTTTTAATGGCGAGAACATACTGTATCATCGTCTTCATTGATTACCCGATTCGCCTTCATCAGTCTGAGGGACAGAGTAAGGCTCAGTGTCTCACAGCGCTGCTCCGGAGGCTTCGGATCACGTCAGGCAGAGCTTTGTCGTCTGCAGCAGCAGCGACGAAGCAAAGAAGGAGTTTAGGGTTTAAGAAGTTGTGTTGACTGTAACTGAACTGAAAGTCATAGCCGTGTGTGTGTGTGTGTGTGTGTCCCTCCCTCGCTCCTGCCCGTACATTTATCCCGCATCCCAGCCACCGCGCGGAACTCCCCCCCCTTCATCCATTTGCGGGGCAGCAACACCGCAGGCACCTCAACCTTACACCTCACACAGTAGCACCAGATTAGCATATTACATCAACAGAAGTGCCTCTGAACAAAGTAGTTAGCGACCCGTGCGACCTCAGCCACTGAAAAGACAACAAAACTTCCCTTTTCCAGCAACTTCCTCCTGGGGCCGAAGCAAGAGAGCAGCGGCAGTTCAGTGAGCCTGCGGCAAAACTTCCACACTGGCAACGGATGAATCATAAAAAAGTGAGCCTACACACTGTGCCAGGACACAAAACAAACCTGGAGAATGACTCACACCCTTACATTTCATTTGGAACAATTCGATACTGATTAGATAATACTGATGGTGAGCGCTTTCAGCAGAACGGCCTTGGAAATGTTTTTAGCTTTACCTGATAGTGGTTGAGGGCGAAGCGGCGGGCGGGAAGCGCTGATGTGGGTGGCTTCACGGAGCCTTTGACTGTAGCCGGCCGCCAAATAATGATGGCTGTTGTGTAACCGTCACCGAGTGTAGACTGGAGGGCTTTTTTTTTTTTTTGCTTTTTTCTTCTTGTTTTGTTTTTTTTTTTTTTTTTTGGTACAGGAGGCTCGGGGTGATGTAATGTCTGTGTCTGAGCTGAAGGGTCATATCAAAGAGCTGCCACTAGGAGGAGAGAGTGGGCCTAAACTGGCTGGATGTGAGGATGATGGATGGAAATGTAGACTGATAAGGCCAGAGGTGTGAACACTGCAGAAAAATCTACATCTGTATCCGTCATTTAGTCCCGGTTATGAGTCTGAAATGTCTCATTCTCTTGAAACAAGGGGACAAAAATCTGCCATCGCCGTTTTCATTGGATGTCATTTTTCACAGCATATGTGTGCAGTTTTTTTTTGTTCCACAGTCTGAACAATCGGTGTTGTATAAAAACCTCATCTAGTCCCAATTTTGAGTCCTAAAAGCCTATTTTTAGTACAAAACATATTGTTTTAAAAGTTTTATCCGAGTAAGTGTCAGTACCTTAAAACAGGATTCAATAAAAACCTTGCATCAGCAAAAAAAAAAACAAAAAAAATACTTCATCCTAGAAAAAACATGGAACAAGCAGATTTGTAATAGGAGCAACTGACTTTTTCACTCATTTTTAGAAAATTAGATTTGGTGCACTCAGTCACCCACAAAAATAACTGGATAAGGTGGAGATTTTTACAGTGAAGAAACTTCAGTATACTGTGGTTTTGAGGTCCTATATACTCATTATAGAGCTTTTCAGGCTCTGGCATTTTTATATTTCCACTCAGGGACTTTTTTTTCCTTTTCCCTCCAGAAAATATTGTAATTTTATTCCGGCTCATTCACGGTATCTCGTGGCTGGAGTTAGTGGTTACTTTCTGGATTCAGCTTCTACAGCCAGCGTGGGATATGCCCATAAAAATGGGCTGCTGCTGGGTAAGAATCTGGTATCTTCAAAATGTCCTCTTTTCAGGAGCTCTGCTGAACAGGTTTTTTTTTTCTCCCCCCCAGCTCAGTGACATGTTGACTTTAGACTTCAACAGGAGGATTAGAGATTCTTCTCAACTTCTTAAGGAACGTGTAATCCTTCAACCGATCCTTGAATAATGCTAAACATTGGGGGGGGTTTCATCATTTTATGACCCCTCATTGTTATTTTGGATGTGCTCTATATCTCACATGTCAGTGGAAGTCAGCAGAACAATGTGAATTTTTTTCATTAGCAGTACTTTTACTTTGGATGCTCAAGTACATTTCAGTGCTAATACGTCCTTTTCTTGTAATGGTGTTTTTTTTTTTTTCTCCATACTAGTATTCCAATGGTTTCCTAAGTAAAGGATTTTATAGCTCCTCCCAGCACCGACAAATTTAGAAATCACTCCAAACCTTGTGATTGCAGGGTATTAGCTCCACTTTAAACCCATTTATAAAGTGAAAAAATAGCTTTTTTAGGAACGTCCTTCAATATCTATGAAAAACAGGAGCATTCAGTCTGTAAAACTGTTGCCATTCTTTCAACCAAAGACTGAATTTATGTTTTATCTCTTTAATCGTGACAGGATTCGTTTCTGTTGTCAATCATACTGTAAGAGTAGTTGTCACTTTTTCCAGATAGTAGGATATATTATTTCAGTTTAGCACAACAAAAACATCACTGCAGTACTATTTTTTGATCCCTGCAATAAGTTATAATTATGCTGCTGCTGGATTAAAACTGCCAGAGGTCAGAAATATCTTTTTTTTTTTTAAATCTGTTTTAATGGATTTAGAAGTGGTTTTATTACCCAATGATGTTCTAAAACTCCAAAACTAACATGTAGTCTGCAGTGAAAACACAGAGGGACAACAGTGGCACATTTATCACTTATTGAACACTGTGAGAAATAAGTATTAGATTTTTATGACGTGTTTTTCATGGATGAAAGCCATGTCGAAGGCTCCTGGGCTTACAAGTCTCAAGTTTCCAGCTGAATCCTTTGTTTAATAGTATGTATCGTCATTAGCGCGCAAATATCTTGTATTCTAACGTTATAAGTCCAACATTTTTTTAAAAATTGATAAATACGAGCAATAGAAGGTGCAGAAATCACCCCCTGTGAGCTTCTTTGCCCCAGTGAGTGACGGGGTTATTTACAAGGTTCAAAGTCGATGTGGCGTCTTTGTGCGGGAGCTGCCCCGGGTGCCAGAGGCCGACGGATGGATATGTTATCAACTCAACATGAGCGATTTTCCCTCCGCGTCGCACGCGGAGACTTTGCCTGCACCGGCTGATGAATCACTCCCTAGATGTGACAAATGTATCTACCTCAGAGGAGAAACAGTGATCAGAAAAATGGCTTGATGCACAGTGTGGAGTTCCTCACACAAAATGGCTGAGACTGGGTCTTTTCACAATCTCTGTCTCTTTGGCTGCTCAAATTTATGTTCCAATAAGACATCGAAACACACATTATGCGGAATATAGTAGCAGGTACAGTATAGAACGGGACAGGGCATAGTGGAATTCATAACAACAGTGACACAAAAGTAAAGGATTTACTTATTTTTCTTCTTTTATTCAAGCACTTAGCTTCACCAAGTTTCCCCCTGGGGATCATTAATTTGACCCGGTCCAATTACTTTGTTATTGCACGTTAAATGTGAGAGTATAACATTTACGTCTGCATTAAAACCCGCTGAATGTGAGTTTGGTGCTGTTTGTGTTTTCTTTGATACACTGACCTCAGGGCCAAAGAAAACCCAATTAAAAAAACCACAATAGGAGTTAAAAAAAACAAGCTGCATGGCTGGGAATGTCAAGCGACAGCTGTTTATCCAAAGCTGTTTGAGAAGTGAACACTTTGGAGGTTTATTTTTTTACCTGGCAGTTGGTTTTGCTAAATTAGGGCCATTGCCTCCATGGAAACCTTACTGGATGGATTGAAGGTCAGAGAAATGTAGATCAGAAAACTACTATGGATTATCTTAACATGCCCAGGAGATAAAATCCCTTTTAAATTTTTCTTGTGTCTGCTTTCAGTCGTAGTTCATTTAGGTTACATATCACTATACATTAGGGACATTTTGTGCAAAAGGGCAAAGTTGAAAAAGCAACTACTGACAAAAGACATATTATTGTATGTGGTGGAATTCTGTACAAGAGCCACATGTGCTTGTATTTCATTTCTCTTAATTATTTTGCTGCTCCTGTTATTTTGTTTTAATTTTAAAAAGACACTACAGTTGGTTGTTGTTTTTTTTTAAGCAAACTGAAGAGGCACACCGCACAGCCTGCAAAAACACACTCAAAACCCACAATGAACGTGCAGCGATTTAAATCCATCAACCTGAAACAAAAACCACTTTTTCTGAATCCCTGAAAACACTTTGAATGTTTTTGTTTTTTTTTCCTGCCAGCAGCATCAAGATAGGACCTGCTCCATTACTGAAGTCGCCATATTTTATAATAGTGTTGTTACAGTAGCGGCCACTTCCTATAACAGCTCACAATGCGTCCTGGAGGGGGACCTGGTCATACGTCTTCCTTCTGGGCTTTTAGTCTGAATTACAGCAGGAAAAACAAAAGGTTAATCACATTGGGAGACTCCGCTCTGCCTCTGACCACCCAGCTTCTCTCTGTGTCTCCCTCAGTATTTCAATTCAAGCAGCTTTATCGGCATGAATATTGGATGAACGGGGGGAAAAAAAGCACCTTCCAAAGCACCTAGAAACGCAATACGGATGTCTCTCTGGCCCCTTTCTGTCCATGCTGTCTTCTCCTTGTCTTATTCCTCCTCTCGCCTTCCTCGCTGTCCCAGTTTCTGTCGCCCTCAATTTACATGTATCACGGCAATATGCGTTGCAATCACCATACGTCAAATGAAAATGTAAATGTATCATAACATGGGCTGCTGGAAATGCGTTTCAGAGAATCACACACCAGAGCGTCCTCTTGTCAATGACCAAAATCCTCTCATCTCCGACCCCCTTCTTCTCATTTCCCAGCGTGCTTAAATGCCGGCGGGTGCATTACATTGAGATTCAAGAGGTTATCTCAATGTGGTGATGGGGATTGCAACAGCCTAAAGGGTCTCCATGGGTTAAAGCTTTTTTTTTTTCTTCTTTTTTTTCTCCCCGAGTACCATGTATGGCTGAGCTTTAATGAGCAACAACTCCTTTTCTCCCTCTGTCTGAAAAAATAACACCTCGCCGCTGTGGAAAAATAGATTCTGAGTCTTTTGTGAAACTTCTAACTGTGGATGTGTGTGTGTTTTACAGGGTGGTTGGCCCCGCTGTGACCTTCAAAGTTAGCTCAAACCGGCAGAACGTCAGCACCACAGATGTGGCCAACGTGGCTGGTAGGTATTCCATGTTGTCTTTATATTGACAGAGAGAAAGACAGACCATTATCATTGGCTTGCTGCTGCACCTGAGGCCCCAAATGAACATTTTTCAACACTTATGACTCCTCAGTAAAATGTGTTTGTTTTTTTTTTGTTGTTTGTTTGTTTTCTCCAACTGAGAATTCTGCCGTACCCACGCTGGTACTTTATGGCAAGTTTTTCTATCCCTTTGTGTTCAGTTTGGTTTAGTTTGGCTTACTGTTTGGTAACGGCCCATTTTGAAAGGAGGCCAGCAGCAAACGAAGCCATGTTTGGCTCCATCGTGGAAAAGCATGGGAGAGCTGGATGTGGGCCAAAAAAACAGGCAGGGAAGAGAGACACCAAAAATTTACTGTGTTTGGGAAACAAGTCAGTTCATTAATGCATATGCAAATATGAAACATCTGATAATGTAGAGTTTTCTCACAAGCGCACACAGTGTGGCCTTCAGTCCAGTATCACCAATCGGTTTTTGTTGTACCTAAAAGAATCCAGTTCACTTAGCTAACTGGAAAAAACAGCTTTTGGAAAAACTAGGTAGCTAACTGGCTAGAACACTGACTTAACAAGACAGCTTTTCAAAAAATGGCTAAATTTCTGGAAACACCCTAACACTGAACTGCTAGGTTTAACCAAAAAGTCCTAGCAAAGAAGTCAATCACAATTTTTCAAACAGCCCCTCTCTTGCTATGAAATCAAACACATCATAACATCTGACCAGGTCAAGAACCCTCTGGAGGAGGAAGGCGTATCATTGTCAGAGTCTATAATTAAGAGACGCCTTCATGAATGTACGTACAGAGGAGTCACCACAAGGTGCAAACCACTGGTGACACTCAAGAACAGGGAGGCCAGATCAGACTTTGCCAGAAAACATCTAAAAACGCCTGCCCACGTCTGGAACCAGATTCTTTGGACACATGAAACCAAGATGAACTTGTACCAGAATGATGGGAAGGGAAGAGCATGGAGAAGGAAAGGAACGGCTCGTGATCCAAAGCCACCACATCATCTGTTAAACATGGTGGAGGCAGTGGTATGACATGGGCATGTATGGCTGCCATTGGAACTGGGTCACTGGTGTTTACTGATGGTGTGACTGCTGATAGAAGTAGCAGGATGAATTCTGAAGTGTACAGGGCTAAACTATCTGAGCAGGCTTTTCACCTCCTGAGGACAAAACTGAGGGCTGAAAGACCCACAAACAGGCTGCAGTAAAGAGCTGGCAGAGCATCTCAAGGGAGGAAACTGTGCATGAAAATGGCTGTAATTCCTGAACGGTTAATGCGATGTCTTTGTTAAACCCCTTGGCTTAAAGCTGAAAGTCGACACTTCAATCACATCTTGATGGCTCGGTTTCAAATCCACTGAGGTGGCGTACAGAGCAGTGGTGGTTGGACAGTCTCTCCATACTCAGTTAGCAGAATAACAGCAACATGTCACAATAGTAGTGCAACAAAAAAAACAAAAAAATTGCTGTGATCTTCAGTTCTCATATGATCGTGTGGCAAAGCTCTATCCAGTAAATGCATGCTCCATGTAAACATCCTATTGGGATTATGTTCAAAAGCTCGACTCAAAGAAAGACTCAAAACCGGGATAGTGGTGTGCAAGGAAACTTGCTCATTGTCGAGTGCTCTGGGAGTTTGTTTTTGTTTTTTCAACTGAAGTCAAAATGTCTCAGTCCTGCCTGCCCTGCCACATGGAGAGAGACTTTGTAGTAATCTTTCAGAGTGCAACCCAGCATTAAAGACATTGTGAAGGTGTGTGTGTGTGTGTTTGTGTGCGCACTGGGCTGTAGTGTGACTCACGGTAATGAGGCGAGGGTGTCGATGAAGTGGGGAATAAAGAGAGGAGGGGTATTTGCCATTAGCCAAGCTGTCAGTCCAGAGAGAGAGAGAGAGAGAGAGAGAGAACTTTTCTGATATTCCCCCAGTCGCAATCCCAGATGCACACACTGCCACACACCCCACGCATGTGTACGCACAGATACACACCTCGAAATCACCTGCACTGGGAAAGTAACCTACATGAGTAGCTCACTGTCTGTTTTTTTCCCAACATCTTGTCCATGGTTGATAATTGCACCCCCCCCACACACACACAGACAAACACTCTGTCACTCTATATGACCACCCCCATACACACACACACACACACACACACACACACACACACAGACTTTGTGCTGATTATGCAACAGCTTCTCTCCTGTTTTTTAAGTGCTATTGTTGGTGTTCTCATTTTCCGCCCGCCGCTCCCACTGGCTCTGCGGGGTCACGGATGAGCCTCGATTGTTATTAATGCAAACGTTTGACAGAACGTGCTCAAAATGAAATATGGCGTCCTCTCAGCTAAAGTGCAATAGTGTGGGCGGGCTGTCTTTAAAGTGTCGTTTGTCATATTCAACTAGAATATCAATCCATCCCAAAGCGTACATTATCCCCCCTGGCTGGGGTTTATAGTGCTTTTCTGAAACATTAAGCTTTACACGGACATTGTAATGACGTCGTTTTATCATCATTTATAGCTGCTCGGCAGCGGATGGTAGAGATTGGACGTCCATCTCTTCTGTCACACACTTGCGTGTTTGGGTGTAACACTTTTGGCAGCTGTGTTAAAAATAATTCAGTTTTATTTGATTTAATCTCCACGGCCACATCCGTAAAAACATCAGAGTGTGCCAGAGAAACGCTTAAAGAAGGAATTATGGTGGGAGAAGAATTCAGATGCTTTCATGTAGTCGATTTGGAGGCTGTTGAATCGATTTGCATTGTTCTAAGTGAAGTTTCTAATATTCAGGAAATTAGTCGTGAGAGAATTGAAATGGACAACTGAGAATATGGAAAAGCAGTGTAAAAATATTTAATGAAACCAGAGAATTTGAAATGAAACATTTTACTGAAGCCCGATGATCATATCATATTGGCATCATCTTGTCGTTCAGATGCGTGATGTTAGGTAGCCACACTGCATCTGAACAAGTGATTTTAGCCATTAAAAACCAGGCAGGCAGTGCGTCAATGGAAAAAGAACATTTTTTCCAACTTTCCGCATTTTTTAGGGAGTGGGTGGTGATCTCTCTATTTTTTTTTCGCAAGCTATTATCATATTCAAGAAAGAAAAAACTCCAGTCATTACATTCCCTTTCAAGTTGGACAGCAATTTCCTTCTCTAATGTTTGTCAATAAATGCTGTTTCACTGTGGACAATTCATTAACATGAACACACAAGGTCTGTCAAGTCTACATATTCAGTTTTATTAAATATTCTCAGACTTTCATTCCTTTATCTTTTCCCTGAAAGGCACAATTATTAAGGAAAATGTAGGTAACAGTATTTAATTAGGTCTGTGGTATTAGCAGTAATAATCAACAATAATGATTATTTTATATATATATATATATATATATTTCAGCTACTATTATTAATTATGATAATCAGTAGTAGTGGTAGTAGAAGTACTTATAAGTAAAATTTATCTATAAATTGATATGTTAAGTTATTATGGCCCATCGTTTTAGATTATACTGTATATTATTGGATTACACTTAGTGATGCATTAACAAATAAGGTTCATTTTAGCCTCTTTATAAATGATTCCATTGTTATCTTCATCTGTTTATCTGTACCAATGGATGTTTCAAGCTGATAATATGTCTTGTATTTTCAGTCTATAGCTGTCGCATAAATGCACTGGAGCAAAGTTTTAAATTAAAGTACACTTCTGGAGTAAATATGCTTAAATAAATGTACTTACTTAAATGTGACTATATATTCTATTTCTCTTAGTTAATATAAAACATGAGGCAAATTCAGACTGCGGCCTCACAGGAGTCCAGATTAAATCTCATCTTTCTCCTTCTTACACCGGATCGATTCTGCCCCCGGCCTCCGGGTGCCAAAAGGTCCGATTAATGCAGCCAGGCCGGCCAGACCTGGTGTTGCATTTTAAGAAGCCACGTTACCACTGCTGTCACGCGCGTCCACCCATTGTGAGGGACTCCGGGCCCACCGGGGGCCATTGTCAAACATGGGGGTGGATGTCAAGATGGTGGGCAGCGAGGTGGTGACCTTCATTGTCCGGCCGAGGGTGGGCGGGGGACCCAGGGGCTACTTCCAGCGGTGCGTCACGGCCGTGAGAACGGGACCCCGTGAATAGGCCGCAGGTCAGGGTCAGGACAGCGGGCAGCTCAATTAGCACTTAAAGCAGGGGGAGAGCAGCTGAGATTGCCTTATCCCTGCGCCGTCTGTTCATTTGACTCCCGCTTTTTTATCCAACCACCACTCGTTTTTGCATACACGCTAATCACACCTCTGGGTGTGAAGCTAGATACTCGCACAGGCCTAAAAGCTGTCCAGTCTGGGGATTCTGGACGGTTAGGACAGTTGCTGCTGGTAGTGCTCGATTTTCAAAACTCCTCTCTTTCCTCCCATCAGTTGTTTCTGGAGTTAAACTAACCAGTCATTGTTATCAGCAGACAATAGCCGGTAGCTCAGTGAGTTGATGTCCCCTTTGAGGTTTGATTTGTGTGTTGACATGTAAATAATTTCCTTGCGGAGAGGTCACTCTCAGTTTAATAAGTTAAAAAGACATTGTCCCCCCTGGAGAGATCGAAGCAGTGAATGCTTAATTTACATCCTAAATAATGGAATATCCCTTTTAAAAAAAGTGGCGGGAAGTGCTTATCATTCCTATCTAGTTCACAGATCAATCAAAGATTTTAGAATTTAGTTTCTGTCTGTGTTTTTCCAAATTACAAACAAAATCTATTATGTATGTATGTAAACTATGTGAAAAATATGAATGTTGATGGCATTTCCTCTCACCTGATTCCTAGAGGATCTTTCTTTTGTCTTTGGGCTATTTACTACCTTCCATTTTGCCCTCCACTGTCATGGCCTTTCTGTCTGACCGGAAAGTCCGTCACTTTTTCTGATGACTCCTTAACACAGGTCCATCAAAATGACATCACAGGGCCCATATGAAGTACATGAGAGGGTCTCAAGATCCGTTATTAATGCAGGTCCTTGGGTCAGTGTCCTGCTTGGCACATGTGAAAACCAGTCTGACCTAGCAGCAGGGGTACGGTAAAATATATTCCTGTGACTACATGATGATCATGCGTGATGCATTAGTACTGGTTTATAATCAATAAAGTTATTCACGCTTTATTAGTACTAACAATAGAGCAAAATACTCGAGTTCTTGTATCTCCATCCAGTCACGCTGCTTGATGATGCAAATAGAAAGCTACAAAATTAGAATTTTCCATTGACTTTCTTCATTATAAGGAAGCGACCATTCAATGAGAAGGCTGAGCTGTTCGGTGGCTGCATTTGCGGGGGAGGAAGCCAAGTCCGACTTGTTTCTGACAACTGATATCTGAGGTACTGATGGCCGGGTGGAAGATGGGTTTCAGCTACTTTTACAAAGGCATCGGTTGCGCCTGGGCCTTTCTTTCCTCCTTTCAACTTTTTTTCTCCTCGTTTTCTTCTGTCTGAGTGGATTAGCATAGATCTCGTATGCTGACAGGACTGACCTTCACTGCAGCTAAACACTTGTCAAAATGCCAAATGTAATTACTGAGCTCTTTAGGTCAAAGTAATGTGTTTCATCTACCTCACTTCGCCCTGTTATTGATGTGCAGGCCCTCCGACCTCAGACTCCAGTCCAGTCCCCCTTCGTCCCTCCCGCGGCTCTTTGCATGTGTTTTGTGTTACAGCAAAGCCAGGAAATGTATTCGTAATAATGCCTGAGTAATGTGGTCAAATTGCTATCTATGTGGGCAAGTTGGTGCGCTGCGACACGGCTAGATGTCTTGGTGTGACTTTTGCCAACCTATACACTCTCAGATCCTGTGATTATGGACAATTTAAAGTTATCTCGCGGAACTGCAGAGTGCCTCCGTAACACTGCCGTGATCATCATCATCATCATCATCATCGCCATTACCGTTCCTCTGTAAATTACATGCCTGGAAATTGTCAACTCTGTTATGCTGTCTTGGCATCAGCTGTCTCTCGAGGGAGCTGACTATAAAAACGCATAACTACAACCTTTTTTGAATCCTAGCTTCCTGTTTAGGTGTTGAGTTAAATGCAATGACTGTCCAGCCTTTGAGGTGTTCCCCACATGATCATGTCTGAAAAGCATTTTCTTATTGCTGGGAAGTTACTTGTTTTCTTTCAGTGATGTGCACAATCGCGGGGAGAAATGTTTTATGGTCATATTTGACAACCTGTCCATACACGCTGCCATTAGTAACACCCCTGACTGATTTTGTGTCATCGCCGGTCACTGCGTGATCCTCCTTTAATTGTTCCCATTGATTGCCGGCGTGATTGCATTGGAAACAGCTCTGATGCTTAGATCCATCCAGCGATGTCTATGTGCCCTTCAGGAGCAGGCAATTCTATTTGAGTTAACTTCATTTCATTTCACCGGCTAATCAGTTTTCATCACACACCAAAGGCTAATCGATCCTAGAAGTTTCTCTCACCTGTTGCTAAAATCAAGAATCAAAATAGGGGGAGAAAGAGATCAGGGGTGTGCTGGTGTTCAGTGACGCTATTTGCTGTGACTTTGTGCAGCATTTTTATCTCTTCACCTGTCATCAGAGAAGCGTTAGAGGCATTTTGTGAATTGCAAGATGCCTCATCTGAGCTTTAAAAGGCCTGCGTACCCATCACCCCTCCACACACACACACCACGCCGATCCAGAGTCACCTGTGGTTATTTTGGTCCAACTTCAGAGAGAGCGGGGAGCTGCACGCTGTCCTCTGGAGCTTTGCGAGCATCTGTGAGTCCTGCCGTCGAGTGAAGCGGAGGGATGGGAGAGAGGAGGGGGGGACTCAGGTGTTGTGCCGAGCTCAAGTTTGCACAGCAGTGCAACGTGATCCCTGAGCCAACCACGCAGCCGCCCTGCCAGCCACTAAGCCAAGCAGCCAAGCAACCGGCCTGATTTCCCCGGCGCTGGCACTGGCCCGCTGGCACCGCCAGCCTCTCTCTCCCACTCCCGCAGCTGGCAGGATCTCTGCGACTTGGCCTCTGCTCCTGACATTCGCTGTGGGGTTGGCAGACCTCTCCCAGATGGCCACCTTGTAGCAGAGCTGGCTTCGTGCTTGCGTCGCTTTTGCATCATCCCCCAGCTACATAGCTGTGGTGGAAGGAGAGGGCTTCCGTCGGTCGTGCTGCGGCATTTCTGTACGCGTGATGTGGGAGTGATAAACTCTGCTGCAGCTCTCACACTTTTCAACAATGATTTGTCATTCGTGCTTTTTGTGTAGCCGCTTTTCAGGAAAGCAGTGACAGCTCTTGGACTAGAAACGAGATAAAAAGGATCTGGTCTCACAATCCTGAATCCATTAATACACACTACACATACACAAAAATGCACACACACATCAAACATACACAAACTAGAACCAACACTGCTGTTTAATTTAAATGGAACAGACCCATAATAACCCTATCTTTTACATCCAAAGTGACGGGACAGTGTCAAGGTGCCTCTTGGCTTCATATTTAATTTATAATCTAATTTAAATCTTACTGCATTAACTATAATTTATATCCCACTAAGTTTGTAATCTCAGCAGAATGGAAGAACAGACCTGAATCTCCCCAAAACTTGTTAGTACTAAGGTTGAATAATTTAATATACATTTTTAAGCTGCAACGGATGGGAGTGAAATCATCTCATAGAATTTTCTTAATATCCTCAGATTTAATGAGCGTGTCTGTCAGATGACTGCTCCTAATTATCACCTCTTCATCCTACTGTTTTTTAACCTTCCTCGCTGCCACAAAGTATGACGTATGATACCTGTAATATCATGAAATTACAGTCGTTGAAATATTAAAAGACAGTTTCATGGATTTTGGGAACATCGCGGCTCTAAGGAGGTTTTCTCTTAGTTTTGACGGGGGGGGTAACTGTTCTTAGTTCATATTTCCTTATCTTTTCTTTTCTTTTTAAACCACAATAGTAATAGTGGTAGTATCCCTTGCATTTACTGTACCCCTTGTTTATGTATTATATATTGCAGAATATTTCTCACAAAAACAACATTTGACGTACCTGTTGTTTTTTCATTCCCCGTTAGATGTTATATTTGCCGACAGCCTCTCCGTCTCTGACGGTTGTGCAGAGGCTACCATTGTGTCGAAAACAGATACAAAAAGGAAAGCTCTGTAGATGTTGTTTCTCATTTGCCAGAGCAGGGTCGGATGTTGTGATACAGATAATATGATTTGGACTATTTGGACGATCCAGCTCCTCATTTTCTGAAAGGTCAGCTCTTCCAAGACATTTGGCTGTGAGTAAATCGATGTGTCAGCTTTCACCAAAGTTAAACTCTAGTTAAATGCCCTAATCTTTTTTTTTTTTTTACATACCTGAGTATTTACCATGACCTCACTAATACTAAACAATACTCTCTCCCTCTGTGTAGCAGTAAACACTTTTCTCTTGGCAGGAGGCAGGTTGATTTCTTTTCGCTTTCACCGTAGCTCAGACTTTCAGAATGGTTGTGTCCTCTGCTGCAGTTATTACAGACCACTGACTGAAGCCGCCTGTTGCTCACTCACTCTCAGTGGCCCACGGAGGCTGCCTGGACCCGGTGACGCATTTTTAGCCATCTTCAAGGTGCCTGATGAGATGTAGAGGCAGACAGCTGGATTGATTGGCCCCTCTTGAGCGCACAGGCCTTGATTACAACTGCGCTTAAGTGCCCCCCCCCCCGTCAATTTCTCTCTCCCAATCTTGTTCTCTTAGTCTGCCTCTCTCCTCTCAGCCTCCTTATCTCTCCCTTTTCTCATGATTTCTTTTTTCCTACAAAGAGAGAGGATGGATAAGAGGAGACTGCTGAGGAGAGAATAGAAAAGAGCAGAATGACTAACGAAGATTTGGCTTTGCATGGCTCCGCTTGCTTCGGAAAGTAGAACAGGGTGAGGATGGAGCTGCCTATTAGGAGCTGGTTTGAGAAGAATTTGGAATCACGTTTTGATGCGAGAGAATCGGATCAGAATTTTAGCTGGGATAGAGCTGATAGTTTACAAAATCTGTCACAGGCTGATTTTTAGTTTGAATTTTGGCGTGCACATCCTGTCTGTCCCATAAATCCAAAATATGTTGCTGGTGTAAACATCCTGGTGCAGTATTGTTGTTACAGAAAAAGTGTTAAACAGATTATTCAGGCTCTGGATGTTCCCCCGTGGATTGTTTCTGGTGGGTGGGTGGGTGTATTTTGGTATTTTGGCAGTAATATAATCCTTTTCTTTAATTAGAATCACAAGACCTCATTCTCATCTGAAACCGTGCTACAGACTGACTAACCACCACGCCTCTGCACCTCTCTGACCACTATTTCATTTGCTTCACTGTGTGCCTCCCGGAACTGCCCTCTGTTCCACCACCTCTGGTTTTGTTCCGCTGCAACCTCTGCAACCTGTCTCCCACCCACTTTTTCTCAGTGGTCGCCTCCACTCTACTTCCTCTTAGCACATTTTCCTCACTAGACGTCAATGATGCCTCAGAGGCTCTGTACTGAGCTCATGTCTGGATAGCCTGTGTCCTCTATAGACCAAACCTGCTTGCTCTAACCTGCCTCACCCATGGCTGACTGACACCATCTGAAAGCTACATATCGATCTCAGAGCCGCTGAGACAAAATGGTGTAAATCCAGTGACTCTGCTAATGTCAACGGGTTTATCACTCGCTCTTGTTTTCCTTCTCTTCCAGCATCAGTGCTGCCAAAACTGTTTTTTTACAATGACAAAATCCACAGTACCAGAGACACTTTGAAATTATTTTCCACCATCAAAACATTACTCAATCCTCCACCTCCTCCACCAGACACAAACTTCTCAGCTGATATCTTTGCCTCCTTCTTTACTGAAAAGGTGGCGGCCTTCAGTAGCCAATTCTCTGAACCACTCAGAGACTTCTCTGCCTCCCCCAGTCAATGGCCCACCACATCTCTCACTAAGCCCTCTAGCTGAGCGCAAAGTACCAAAAAGCGTAACATGTAGCAGTCCTACTACATGTCCTTCTCTGTTTCCCCAGGTCAATAGCGCATCGCGTCTCTCACTCACCCCCTCACTGACAGCGAGGTATCAAAGCTCCTGAATGGTAGCCGTCCTCCTATAAATGCTTCACTGCCTTCATGAACATTTCCAACTGCAATCAAACAGGCTTGGGAACACCTCTGCTCAAAAATCTTTCACTCAACCCGGTTCAAGTTGAGAAATATGTACCAGTTTTGTTATTTCCATTCTTGCATAAGGCTATCAAAAGGGTGTTTTTTAAACAGGTCTCGGAATTCCATTCACGGCACGCTCTCCATGACCCAAATAAATTGGGTCTTTAAGAGCGGCGATTCCACTGAAACATCTCTGTTGTCCGTGACAGAAGCCCAAAGGGCAGCCAGAGCTGAAGCTCCACCCCCGGTCCTTATCTTTCTGGACCTATCAGCAGCCTTTGACATGGTGGACCACCCCATCCTGCTATCTGTACTCACTGGGCATCTCGGGCAAAGCGCTTTCTAGGTCTGAATCCTATCTCACTGGATGTTCCTTCAACGTCTCATAGCAGGGACACACAGTACTTCTTTATCCCATCCCCTCCCCACAGGGGTACCCCAAAGCTCGATGCTGGGGCCTCTTCTCTTAGCCATGTACACCACCTCCTTGGGTCCAGTTATCCGCTCGCGTGGCTTCTCATATCACTGCTACGTAGACCACACCCAACTATACCTGTCATTTCCACCAGATGACCCCACGGTTTTGGCCAGACGTATCTGTATGAAGGAACGCCACCTTTAATTAAACCTCACTAAGGCTGAACTCTTAGTCATCCCGGCCAATCAGTCTCTCCATCACAATATCAAAATCAAAATCACCTCTTCATCTCCTACCCCAACCAAGATCACGAGAAACCTGGGTGTCATGTTTGATGACCAGCTATCCTTCTCTAACCATGTTGCATCTGTCTCCTGGTCGTGCTGCTTTACTCTATACAATATAAGAATAATCTGGCCTTATCTGAACCAGTATGCCAACTCTTAGTACAGGCCATTGTTATCTCTCGCCTCAACTACTACAATGCCCTTCAAGCAGGCCTCCCTTCACGCACAGGGAAACCCTTACCGATGGTCCAGAATGCAGCGGGCGCATCTGGTTTTCAATCAGCCTAAAAGGGCAAATGTCACTCCTCTGCTCATTGACCTCCACTGGCTACCCTTTACGCACTAAGGCTTGCCTACAGAGTGTCTTCTCTGTATGCGTCCTCTAAAACCCTAACACCTCGCACTTACTGTGTACTTTTAGTGCTCTTTTTTACCCGATGTCCTTGCACTTTGTCTTATTCAACAGATTTACTACTTAATGCTTACTTCAAGGACTCCTACTGTACTGATGCTTTAATGTCCCTAAATTGTACGTTGCTTTGCGTAAAAGTGTCAAATGAGTACATGTAAATGTAAGACATTTAAAGGGTCAAAATAATCATATTTTTTCCACCTTACCTCTAGTGGTATCTAGCCTCCTATTTCTGCTGCCACCAAAATATTGTGGATGTGGACTGAATTTTACTTGTAGTGCTCAAAGCATTGAAAAATTATGCTGAAAAAAATAAATAATGCCATGGCACCACAGGTTCATCATGTAAAGGTGTTTGCTGATGACCTGTGGCTTTGCACACATGAGACACTTTTAGTTTATTTGCACATGCAGAACTAAAGAAACTGCACCAAGAGGGGAGAATCTGTGCCATTAACAAAGTGAAACCCCAAAGGGTATTATAAACCAAATCCTTACGTAAACAGGAATATGCTTTTCTGGTTTCTGATGGACTGTTGTTGTCTGCATTCTTTAAAAAGCGCTGCTTGTCTGCACACTCCTATTTATTCTACTTTAGCCCTCAGGGACTAAACTCATACTCAGTAATGCTCAGTATCCTATTTATCCTATATAGGGAAACCTTTTTCATGTGATGTATTTAAATGGATAAAAGGTCAGATTTAATGGGCTGACTTTGTACAGGGTAGGGAAGCTTTGAGCAACAGACTAAAACACTGTTTGTTTTGGTCTTTAAAAATAACAAAAATACAGAATTTTGCGAGCCTCGTCCTTTAAATGTTGAGAATTGGCGAGTCATGTTTCCACTTCGAAAATGACAGAGGTTCCTCCCTAACCACAGAACCAGAAAACCGTTTAGAAAACCTGCAATAATTGTAGTTCTTAAACTCTCAGTAATTTTTATATCTGAAATTTGACCATAACCATACTAGGTTTACTTGGGTTAAGGTTAAAAAGGTTAAAAGGTTAAAAAGGTTAAAAAGGTTAAAAGGTTGTTTCATAGGGTATTTTATGCCGCTAGAACAAAATTATGGAAGAGACATTGTACTTGTTACGTTTAAAATAAACAAATTTTAAAATATTTCTGTTGGTCCCTATGCCTGTTTTAATCCAAAGTCTAATATCTTGACAACTATTGGATGGATCTCAATGAAATTTGGTTCAAGCATTCCTGATCCCCAGAGCCTGAATTTCAGGTGATAACTTCTTTCAGGGGACCTAAATTGATTGGGCGAAGTGAAAATTTTCTTTACCAAAAACAGAAACAGCAGAAAATTATAAAAATTTAAATCTCTGAATGTCATCAGATATCATTAGTCCTCTGTGAGCAGGACTTAATTTATATGTGTGATCAATATATTCCTGGAGCAGTGTGACCGAGAATTTTTTTTTTTCTATTTAAACACTGCATCTGATTCTGTAGATTTCGTATTTTGGATCAGAGATTGAAAACGAGTTATTTTATCTGAGTCAGACAAGATGTTTCTGTAGTATTTTTTGGATCCTGATGGACACTTGTCAGCGTGGAGCTCCAGTTTGTACCTTCCACAAGTGGAGTACACCTTGCTCTCGTATCATATCGTTCCTCTTTTCTAAGGGTGTGTACCCACAAGTTGAAATGTCCCTCACCGTTGCTCTTAGTGTCTGTCTGCTGCAGCGTGTTTCATGTAGAGGAGAAGTGAGAGACAAAGGCAGTCGAGAGCTTCAAAGGCTGTGGGTGACATTTAGCGCTCAGTATCTTCAAAGACCAGGCCCTCTTTTGTAGTTCTTCTTTTTGTGTATAATTAATATAGCCCTTCCTACGGATTTTTCTTTTCTTTCTTCTTTCTTTTTACCTCCTTTCTGGAGCTGGATTAGAACAGCAGATTAAGGAAGTGCACCTTAATTTTCAATTTGCATTCTGGAGACTTCAAACCACTGCACTGCTGATGAGATTTTTCCAACTGCGTATGTCGTTGTGGAGAGGTTAGAGAGGGTTGGGGTGTGTAGTTGGTGTGGTCATATGATCAAAGATTGTTCTGTAACTGGAAAGTCTGAGATTTATTATGAGCAGAAGCTGCGTGCTTTCTGAGGAGGACAATGAACTTCCATTCAGAGCGATTTTAGGCATGTGGTTGACAAGCTTGTCAATAAATGCCTAAAGAAGTACATGAAGCCGTTCACCTCAGACACATGTCGTCGGATTTTGTAACATCAGCTAAAACTATCAATTACTATAGAATTTTTAGTTCTGGGAAATGTTGTGTATTTCCTACGAAGATACACGTAACTATATACTGAGCAACTCTGTTCTGGTACAACGCATCTCTTCTCTGTGAGAGTTGTGTTTTCGGTGCCTTAGCGAATGACGAGCAATGATGACTTAACAGAAAGTCATAACACTCAACAGCACACGGTCCCTGACGAACGAATTCCATTAAATAGAAATAATAAGTAAGCGCTTGGCTTTTAGTCGCCACATTTCATCGTAAAGAGTAACTACATCCACGTTAAAGACGCCACTTTGACAACAGAACTTCACAATGTGCGATATTTGCAACACTGCTTCACAGGTGGGTGTAGTCACATGTAAAGTAGACCACACCTATACGCATCCACCTGTGATGCTGGGTGTGGCCTGGAGAGCAACAGACTTTTAAACCCACAGTGGTGTCCATAATCAGTGCAGAAGTGCTTTCCTCCACCCAAGATTTAGTGAAAAGTTGCACAGTGACAAATATTTTAAGAAATACATTCTGTACCAAATCCTGAGAATTACCATTTTGAGCTTGAGTGTTGCCAATACTATGGTTTTGGGCACATGTTTGAGATAATATTATTTTGTTACTTTGGCAGATAGTAAGAGTGAAAATTATATAAAACACAAAACAGATGGCATCTTTAAAGAAATGAGTCCAAATCGGTTGTTTATCCGTAAATTAGGGATGAGGACTGAGTTTTGAGGGCTTAGCTAATGCTCTCGTTCCAGCTGACTTACACAAAGGAAGGGCTTTGCTCAAGATAGACTCTGGATAAATAGATGAACTAAATGTATGTAATGTAAAGTGACCTCCTGTCCTTTTCATGGTAAACTATGAATATTAATCAAACATAAATTTAACCAAATTGCCCTGCCAGAATTTTACCAGACATCTATCTACTAGAGACGTACCTGTTTTGCTACTGAGGTGGAGAATGAAGCGTGGTGTACATTACTGGGCTCATTTCACGTTAATGTGCAAAGAGTTTCCCTGCTGGAAAGGGGCAAGTACAGATCTGTCAGGAAAATAGAGAGGGTTGCGTTTGCCTGTCGGAGTGAAGGGAAAGAGTGAATCATGTATCGACAGAAGTGAAAGACAGGAACACCAAGAGCATCATTCCTGGGAAGGAGCTCAAACAAAGGATGGCACACTGTTGTAAATTCCAGGCCAAATCTGATCAAATTCACGAATCTGAAGTGATGTTTGTTCTACAATGAGATGTCCATCATTTGAAATAAATGACATCCCAACAAAATACCTGTTAGCACAGAATGAAACCAATTATCGGCGCTGTTTCAATCTTTTAAGTCTTTTTGATTTGCAAATTGTTGTTTCAGAATTGAAATTATTTTGACCACGACTTCTGTTCTCTGTGAAGGATGAAGTTACTAACCACCACCTACTATACCCACCTGCCACCTTACAGGGTTTGCTCCTCAAAAGATAGATTTTGATTGGAATATCTCAGTAAACAATCATTTGGTGATTTGAGAGTGAAAGGATGTTTAGACATCCAAGTTAAAAGCAAATTTGGTTGGAAATGACATTTTTTTAATGCCTGTTTTTCAATGTGGAGCTTGTCGCGAGAATAGACGTCTGAAAAAAAAAGTCACATTTCAGTGAGTGCCAATCCAATTTTAACCAAGATGTCTAGATGACTTGCATATCGCCGAATCACCGCGTTCTGGGATCATTTTAAATTATGTATTTATTGATGCATTTTGCTTGTCAGAAAACAGATAAAGTTAGTTAAGATTTTCAACAAACAAATCAAAACATAACATGGGAATCTTGAACAACAGTGAAATGATAAAAACATGAATATTCACTCACTGTTTTAATGTTCACAAAAGATGAAAGCGCTTTTTGGAGAGTCACTTTTCTACTCAGATACTGCTCTATGCTTGATCATTGGATGTGGTTGTCATTGTACGGACTGTGCTGTGTCACATCTTCTGCTCTCTTCTATAAGCTGTCCTATATGTGTACCACGACGTAACCGTGACTGTGCTGGGTCATCTTGCGTGTTAAAACTGATTCTTAACTTAAAATTTTAAAAAAAGCTGCTATTGTTGATGAAACTAGCCCTCCGCTGAACACGACAGGCTGATTTGCATCTCTTTAAATTACATTTCTGACATGCAGCTTCCTGCAGTAAAGTCAACAATGTAATAGACCGGCAAAGGTCAGGGTGTTAACTGGCCTAGAAACTGGAGGGTGGGTGGAGGCGGGGTGTTTGATGTTGGGAATGTTGCTGTCCAAACACTTTGTCTAATTCTACCTGTCAACACACAGGTGAGAAAATCACTGCGAGGGTAATAAGATTGTGGAAAGTGTTGCATTAGCACCTTGAAGTGTAAATAGCTTCTTATATTGCCTATTAGACCCAGATAACCTGGCAAGGTGGAGGGTGATGGTGGTGTTGTGTGTGTGTGTGTGTGTTTGTGTGTGTGTGTGTGTGTGTTTGGGGGGGGGGATTCACAGAAGAGCATATTAGCTGTGTCAAAACAGTCAGAAAAATCACCAACTCCAGAGAATATAATTAGGAATCTTTTTTCCATCCGTCTTTCTGTTTGTGTTTTAATCTGCTAGTGATGAAAGACGGGTTATTTGTTTCTTCAGCTTCATACTTCTTGCAATATCCTGTCGCCCTGGCTGCTTGCAAAAAGAAATATCTGCCATCCCTCCCCTCCCCTCCCCTTCCCTCTCCCCTCCTCTCTTCTCTCTGCTCCGGGTTTTGCATTATAAAGAGATTTCATCTCATCTACCTTTAGCCAGGTTTTGCCTTTGATATTATTTATTAGCACCGGTATTGAACACTTCATGGAGCTAGCACCTTGAATGGACCCCGTCATCATCTTCTCCCCACAATCAATACTGTTCCACATTACATATACATCAGCTCAGTGCAATATCGCTCTCTCTCAACCTGCGGCCTAATTAAAAAGATAAGCGGCTTCGTTTGAAGCCTGCTTTAATAGGCTGCTGCCTTGTTTCTAGGAGTGAATATTGAATAGAATCATGACTTTGGTGGAGATTCAGTTCATTTTGTAGAGATTACTCTGACATGATGAAGGGCTTGAATGTCTGGATGCTGTCAGGCCAGGCTCACGCGGAGCCGGTCTGTGTGGCTCATATTGCTTTACTGCGCGTTACCCGCCATGCGATGCAAAATCAGGACATGACTTGTGTGACTTTTAGTGAGCAAAAAATCTCAAACTCCACTTTTAATTGTAAAGAAACTTGGAGATTGACTTTCACATTGTGTCCCAACATTTAGGAGATCACACAAAGCAGGCTTTTGGGGTTAATATCATTTTAGTTCAAAAGGTTTACAGTTTTTACTTCAAGGCTTTAGGGACTTCAGTCGCTTTATCTGAGTTTGTGTGTTCAACTGTGTCTTCTATCAGTAACAACTTGTACAACATATACAGTTTATTTGCATTGACTAATAGGTTACATAGTACAGTTTCACACGGATTAAGTTATGGAAAAATCATGGTTTTAAATTGATAAGTCAACACTGACCTGAATGATGAGACATCTAGTGCCACAAACAGGTGAAAATTTCATCTTGTCCAAACCATTAGTTCGCGACAAGATAACTCTTAAACATTAACATGCAGATGTTAGCATCGCCGCTTACGTGACAAATGTAGGCTGATAATCTCTCCACCAAGCCACCTCCTGGTAGCAGCACTGTGCATTACCTTCAAGATTTACCTTCACGCGGGGTTAGCAGTAGTTCAGTCTCTAAAGACTGTCAGGTAGGTAGGGCAAAAACACCGCCGGCCTTTTCCTTTTCTATCTTGTACAGGCAGCAAAGACTAATATCACGGGCAGCCATTTTAATCACACAAATCGCCTGCCGTCAATGTGTGAGCTTATTAACTATATCTGTATGATCGATCAAGGCCACCGTACTCATTTGAGCGTTTTGATTTCACATCTGGGCGCACAGAGCTACGGTGGACAAAAATGAACCAATTAAAAAAGCGTTCGTTCACCCATTCAGCAATCGGGGATGCGGCGTAACAACTGCCACTAAAGTAAAGTAGCATACTGGTAACAAATTACCCTGAGTGACACACGCGGCCTGCACACCCCTTTGCTGAATTTCTGGAATCACTGCGGACCATTAGCAACATTAGCATGTTTACAGTAAGCATATACGCAATCTACAATACGGGCATTAACATTAGCATTAGCCATCGGTAGCATTTTAGCGTACTAATGCTCCTGTTGGCACGGCCGAACCTCGAGACCGACAGAGCAGACCTCTGCTTAGACGGATGAAAGCTGAGCCAAGTCCGCCAGTGTAGAGCTGAGACTGACAAGCTGAGTCCCCAGATTCAGACAAACTTTACATTTTCTTTGTAGTCTCTAGTAATTTGTTTTTCAGCGGTGTAATCATAATTTAGAATGTGGAAGGGCTGCGGGGATGCCTTTAGACTTTTAGTCCTGGTAATGTTTACATTTAGCGCGATGCCTCTCACCAAATATCCTCCAACTTTGATGGGAAGATGCATCCTGGCACTGCAGTATGCTCTTTCCGTAAATTACTGACAGGGGCACTAATTCTAAAACCAAAAAAAATGTAAATACAAAACTCAACACTATGGATCGAATGTTTTAAATGCAAAATGTATGGGCGAGATGTTCACTTATCACACTGAAGTCATTATATAAGGCAGCGTTACTTGTTTGATGACAAACTATTTTCAGGATTTTCATCAAAATCAAACCCATTAAAATTATAATAGATTGAAGGATTTAAAAGGTGGATGCGTAGGTGGGTGACTCAGTCTCTCTGCCAGTTAAATTACTCACTTTTGATAAAAGCTTTAACTGGGATAGAAACACTGGCCTCGACTCTCATTGTTGCACAGCGTATTTTAAATGCTAATACCGTGAGTCAGCCTTCCTCAGGTGCTGTGCTACATGTTACCCAACTTCTGCCTGGATTGGCCTTCATGTGGCCTCCCAAGAGGAAGAGGAGTAGAAGGGGAGCTGATGAAATTGTAAAACTGATAAAAGAAATTGATTTTGTCTGAACTGAAGAATTTCTTATATGCTTCCCGGACCTTGATGAAAGATCGGACATGGCATTAAAGACTTTTTGACCAAACCATGATTCACTTTTCCAAACATTTTATCACCAAATGCAGAGTGATTACTGAACATTAAGAAACACAATGTCATGATTTCCAGGGGTTAGAGTGAGTTGGGGCAGGGGCTGAAGTGGGGAAGGAAAGAACAGAGGGATGATTGGGGATAAAGCAGGATGTTCCTCAGCAGATACTGTCTTCTCCGGATTCTGTGGTTTCCGCACTGTGTTTTCGTCTCGGTGGGTTTTAAACTGGCAGCCTCCAAAGTTTAGCTCCCGTGCTTCACATGTAATCTCTCAGTGATCTGACTGCGGTCCAACAGCAGACAGATTTAAAGTGCAGAGGAAGAACTCTACTCATCCTCCAGGAAAATAACAAAGGGAGTCTCAGCCTCCACACGGCATCTGCATCAGCTGGACGAAGTAGGCGGCCAGTGTGTGTGCGTGTGTGTGTGTGTGTGCGTGCGTGCGTGCGCGTGTGTGTGTGTGTGTGTGTGTGTGCGCGTCCGTGCGTGCGTGTGTGTGTGTGTGTGTGTGTGTGTGTGCGACAGGCAGCTCTCTCTCTCTCAGCAGCTGGTAGTCTCCGGTGCGATTTCCTGGCCATGCGTCTGGAGGAATGTGGCTTCGGTGGCAGATCCAAGTATCTGTCTCTCTATCTCTCTGTCACACACGCGCACACGCGCACACACACACACACACGTGTTGATCGAGGTCACTTTTGGGGACGTTACATAGACTTCCCGGGGACTTACCCAAACCCAAACCATAACCACTACTTGCATCATCCTAACCCTAACCTTAATCAGCTCTTTGTCCCCAATTGTTAAAGCCGTCGCCCAATAACTGGTCTATAGTCTGAAATCTGTCCCAAAAAGTAGCCTATGACATACAGATACACACACGTACACACACACACACACACACACACACACACACAACACTCCCTCTCTCGCTTCACTGGTGGCTGGCATGGGCCCAAGTCCTGCATAATGGCGCTGCCAAGGCAGATATGTTCACCAGTTAACTGGCTGCTGCCATCACCACCCGCCTCCAACAACGACACACGCACACACACACACACACACACGCACACACACACACACGCACACACACACACACACACACATGCATAGCAAGAGGTGGGGATTGCCTCCGCTGTAGCATAACGGTTTGTAGTTTGAATCCAAAACACTCCGTTGTTATATATTTAGGAGGAAAAAGGTGCGAACCTCCAACAGTGCTGAGCTACATTCAGAAACTTGCAAAGCTGTAACCTTCCAAACAGTACATCATTTGGCGTTTTTATATGCATATGAAAATGTCAGACCAATTTTTTTGTCGAAACAAGACAAGTTTAAATTTTCTGCCCTGAACAGAGCTTCCTTCAAGACAGTGTATCGGCCCAACAACAAGCTCTACCAATCAAATGCTTTAGCTTTTGGTTAAGGGAAGGGTTAAGGCCAATACATACTACAAAAGTCAGCCAGAAAGTAGTGAAAAGCTCCTTTCTGAATACATGCTTGTCTGAATTTAAACTGTCAAACTGACAAACCAACAGGCTTCTTTTATTCAAATACTGGCCAGGTGTGCAGAATGGTGATTTCCCTCATGTTTTCTCTTTCCTCCACTCTTCATGTTCACTGCTGTACCACACTGAGACATGTGCCTGTGGATAAAAGACCATTTTCTCTATTACAGTGACTCTAACAGGTTTTTCTGATATGGTTGACACCATGTCGTTTGACCTTCTTCTCTTTACATGTACAGTACTTTGCAAAAGTTTTAGACACTTCAGATGTTTAGATTCTTATCCATCACGCATTAACATCAGGCAGGCGTCTGATGGGTCCTGAGTTCATTCTGCAGCAGGACGACGAGCCCGAACATAATGACAGAGTCATAAAGAGCTGTCTTCAGAGACAAAAAGAACAAGGAGTCCTGCCACAGATGGTCTGGTCCCCCCAGAGCCCTGACCTCAGCTACCTGGGGTCAGCCTGGGATCACATGAAGAGACAGAAGACGCTGAGACAGACTAAAGTTCTCCGAGATGCTTTGAACAACCTATCAGACAAGTACCTGTAAAAACTGTGTCCAGGTGTACTGAGAGGAGCAGGTGCTGTTTTAAAGGCAGAGGGTGATCACAGCAAATGCTGATGTGATTTAGGTTTTTTTGAACCTTGTTTGAACTTAACTGATAAAGTATGGCGTTATTTTTGAAAGCATCCTCACTTTACTTTTAGTTCTCAAACCTTTGCATAGTACTGTATATACTTTATAGATACTGTATTTGACTCAAGGCCAGGGTCTGAGGTAAAGATCAGTTAATCCCAGCACTGGAAGCGGAGAATGTCCTCAGCAGAAATCAACAGCATAAGACAGAAAAACAGTGTAGATTTACCCTTTTCTAACGTGTGTATGACATCCTGCATGGTGGTAATGACTGCGCTCTCCAGACAGCGAAGAGCAGTGGTCAGTATTTAAAACGACCTATGTTTGCCTTCAGTGGCAAACGTGGAACCAAGACGGAAGTTTCACTCCCTGTATCCTACATACTCGTCATTTGTTTCTTTTCTCTAATCTGAACCAAGTAGTTTTCGTTGCCGAAGCTTAACCAGACCTCAACCATAGAGTTGGCCAATCAGAAAACCCCTTTGAGTCATTTTTGGAACTGTCATATTGATCATTTTTGAAAGTACAAATATGTTTTTTTGGTTTGTTTTTCTTTGTTTGTTTTTTTTCCATTCTGGTATGAGCACCTGTTGCAAAGGGGAATTTCAGGGCATCCTGGCAGAGTCAGCTCAGGGCAAGATATCCCTAGCAAAACTCACTTTTCCGAAATTCTGTGGACAAAATGTGTCGGAAAATTTTACAGCTGTAGTTATCAGGTTGACGTATCGTTCCGGTTGCAGACGTTGTAATGCGGACACCTCTGACACCTCTGACACTGATGACATTTCCAAAGCATCCCGATACGATCGTAAACTGTCTGCAATTTGCCGCACAGATCGCATTGATATTCTGCCCAGCCGACGTTTTAGAGGTGAGGAGGTCAGGGAGGAACTGCCTACATGCTACATAAACTTCCCTTTAATGCCCTGAGATTAAGCCTGTTAAATGAGGTCAGCCGATGGGTCACGTTTGCGTTTCCCTTGTCGCCTTCGTCCAGCTTAGCGTAGACCCTCAGATTTTCCCCGAGTCTGTCCAAATGCGAATGTGATATTGCTGATTTTCTCCGGGGTCACGTATCAGAAGGCATCAGCTCTGCACTCCCCCGCCGTGGGGATGGGCGGGTTACCGGCCGCCATGACTGCAAGGTGTTCGCCGGATCTTGACGGACACAGTGTGTGATTTGCAGCGACAAGCGTAACAAATGTCGGTAATGAGGTCACCTTCGGCTCCAGGTCTCTCTCTCTATCTCCTACACACACACACACACACACACACACACACACACACACACACACACAGAAACAGATGCAGCTCCAGAGAAAATCACAAGGCACTCAGAGCCATCTGAATGAAAATGAGGAAAATGAGATTCAGGAAAAAGATGAGAGTAGAAACAAAATATAAAAGTAAAAAATTCCTGTTCTGTGGTGTAAAAAAAAAAATTGAATATGGAAGATAAATACAAAGATAAAAGTATAGAAATAAAAACAAGGAAAGTGCAAAATGCACAAATTGAACTCAATAGGTAGAATCAGAACCTTGTAATGCACCATGATGATATTCAGTTCACTGATATAAGTCATGGTGGATGTAAAGGTGTTACACGCCTAATCCATCATTAGCATAGTTTCACAAACTGTAAATACCGTAATACATCAACTTGGGTCTTATTTCCGTAACTGTCACCATCATTTCTTTTTGATTTGTACTCACCATAGGCATCGCTGAGGTCCGGGAACACGGCGACATTGCCGTAACTAAGTGAGAAGGGACCGTCAGACAGGCTGCAAACAACAACAGCAGTTCATGCACATTATCTAAACCTGTTTATTCTGAGTTGAAAGTAAAAGTGAGCGCATGGAAGTGTGCACACTGTCCGTAATGGTTCCTCATAGCACTAGGAAACGGCAATTGTGTACAATGATGCAAAAAGGGTCGGATTTTCCTCGTTTCTGTCAAAGTGCGACCCTCAAAACGTGAGAAGCAGGGAAAGAGAATTTGTTTTGTGCCAGTGCCACGTTATGCGTCACGCTGTCTCTTTTTGTGTGTGTTTGTCTTTGCGTGTGTGTGTGTGTGTGTTCAGACACGAGTAATCCAACGCTGTACCTGATGGAAACATTGTGCAGACACCTCAGATTAGAATAGATGATCTCATTAGATTTTAAGTCTTCACATATTAATGAGGGAAATCAAATATTTTGCACCGAACTTCAAAATAGTGATATATGATATATCACATGATGTGATATCACAATAGCCCTTGTTGCCTACAACAGTCTTGATATGAAATATATAAAAGTTTCTCTCTTTTTAGTGAGTAAATCAGTGTTTAAGTCTTTGTGTTTGCATGTATGCTGATCTCTGTGAATGTGTCTGTGTGTGTGTCGCTATGTGACTGTTCAGGTTGTGTTCATAAAGCGCTTTAGTTTAGTACAAGTGTCTGCTTGTGTTCAAACCACTGTATCTTAGTGTGAATGATGTGTGTTGTTGTTTATTTCTGGCTGTGACACGCTTGCATGTGTGTGCGGTTTTTCTGTGTGTGTGTGTGTGTGTGTGTGTGTGTGTGTGTGTGTGTGTGTGTGTGTAAGACAGAGCAGACCTCATGCACACAGCTCAGTGTCAGATCATATGAGAGGACTTGCTCGCCGAAGGGCAAACAGAAACCAGGATCTTCTCGGGAATCGGTTCTGAGAAAGCAGCAAGGGAGGGAAAGAGACCACCTCAGACAATTTCCTCTAAAATAACCACTCACGCAAAACATGTTGGTGTGATTAAGACAGTCATGATTAGTGACAGTTACATCGACCATTAACCAACTACACCCTCATAGCTTACCAAAGCAGTCACAGTCTCAACAAGCGTAAAATGTCAAAATAGTGCTTTTTGCAAGGCACCAAATGGGTGTTTCTGTTATTCTGTCCACCCCGTCTTGTATGTTTCAAACTTAAAAAATTCTTAAACCATGTGGGAAAACAGTAAAGCGAGAACCCTTCACATTTTATATGTTCAGTTTGTTTCTTTCCCTGCTGCTCTGAATATTTACATTTTTACTCCCAGTTCTTTTAAGCCTGATCACGTGTCGATTTCATATGATTCCAACCTCTTGTTTTCCTGCACTAACTGTTGGTCTGGTTTGTGTCTAAAAGCCTAAAATGTAAGAGGGAGGAACGTAGGAATAAAAAGAGGAGCAACATACTTTGGTATGAGAATTGATGGTTATCGTACCATGTACATTTGCGTATTACCAGTTTAAAAAAAAAAAATGCAACCGAACGGAGAATGTCATCTGCACGTGCGCGTCTCCTTTCCTGCTCAGCTGCCTGTCAGACTAACACACATATGCAGTGGAGAAAATGGCAGAGAGAAGCGAATCCCCATCCCCGAAAAAGAGAGTGGTTCGGACTTTTGGACCCCACTGTATATTTATAAGTTATCGCCAATTAAGTTAAGAAAAAAAAATACACCGATCAACCAACAAACTGGCCCCAGGCATAAAACCTGCATCATCAGTGTCTGTTTTTGAGGCATTTGAAATCCGTGTGAGGTGGTTTCCTTCCTATACATCCACTTTTCCATTAAATCCGTCTTTGCACTGCAAACTCCTGACGGCCCTCCCTGCCGCTCTGTCATCCTTCGACATAGAAAAGACAACAGTAATGATGGTGAACTCCTGCATTCCTGTACCTGCCGTTGACACTCAGTGCCTCAGAAATGTCTTGGCCCTGCAGGTGGAAGCCAGGCCTTGGATACATTGTAGGCTCCGGGGAGGGGGAATATCTCCCCCTCATCCTTTGAATCTGTCCCACAGATGAGGCTTCTGAGTGGGCGCTGGCAGCCTAATGCCAGTTTACCCAATGGTCACTTTCCCGACTTGTTTTGAAGGCTACCAGCATGGCGAAGAGCCCAGGCTTCGGCAGCTTTTTTTGCTGTTGTTGTTGTTGTTTTCTTACGCCGAAGGCTGCTCTTTATTTACAATCTGAGCTCCATCTCTCAAGATCCTGAGAGGCACTGCCGGTGCTCAGTCTCCCTCCCTCCTCCGCCCCTTTCTGCTTAAAGTCATCTGGCATTTCTCCAAAGCTGAGCCATGTTCTCCCAGCAAGAGTTTACTATTGCTGTTAATATTATTGTAATTACCATTATTATTTCTATTCACAAGGCAGCAGAAAAAGGCGTAATTTTAACCTCCATCCAGATATCCCTACATTATAGCTACAGAAGCTTGTCAAATTTCAGGTGTTGCTGTCATTCTCCAAATTATCACTTCACCGGATTTTTTCCCCCGCCTGGATTGTAATTAAGAGCCTGGGGACAAGATGGCTTGTTCGCCAGGGATAACGTCTTGATGTGAAAGGCTCTCTTATCGTCGATTTACCCATCAGCCCACTCTGCCCTCGGGCTGTGTCGATACTGGGATGTGTGGTCTCTGCTGCCGTCCTGCCTCTGCCTCTGTCTGATGTGGCCATCGCGGTGAGGGGCAGGCTGCAGGCAGGAGGTGTGTTTGTAGAGGTGAAAACTGACAAAAGTCACTCTTAGTTCTTTAACTGCTCTTGCACATATTTACACAGGGTCAACGAAGGCAGGGCGGTCAACGAATTGTCTGACGTCCGGCCACTGACAGTAGCTTCTTCTCTCTTGTGTTTTGCACCTGTCTACTCCACAAATGTAGACTACTAGGGATTGGCCTTTCCCTCATTCAGGGTTTCTCCTGGCTCAAGATGAGGCAGAGGTGGTACCATCCTGATCATGTGCACGCACGTGTACGTGATGTACCGTGCCTTAAACTGGCTCAAGCAAACACTATTTTAGGAGTTCTAGTGAATCCCAAGAAATTTCCAACAGGACAATAATAACCCAAAACGATTTAGGAGATGTCACTTTGTGCATTTTTCGCAATTTCATGACATTTAACAGACTAACTTAAACAATTAATTTAAAAAATAATGAACAGATCAATCAGGAATGAAAAATAATCTTTTCTTTCAGCCCTACAAAGAAACCTTTGCTGCATTTGTGTCACATTTAAAAATTTACGGAGAATTTTTTTAATCTGCTCCAGTTGAATATTTTTCCAGCTGATATTTGGCTGAACGAGATTTTTTTTTAAGTCATTTTTTTAAGTTTTATTTTGTTAATGCTTTTGTAATTTTTCCAAAATTCTATTCAGATTATTTTACAGTGAGGACAGACAAACAATACCCCAATTTCCACAACAAACTTATTTTTTGAAAAAACAAACAAACATCTGAAATACAAACACTTTCATTATCCAGATCTCAGGAAGATTCGTTGTTTAAAACGTCTGTGGGGAAGATGAATAAAAAGTGATGTTAAAATCACGTCAATGTCGGCTTTGCGTTGATACACTCCTAATGACCTGACAGCCGAACACCCTCACCCTCACCTTGTCCTGTCTTGCACTCTGACTCTGATCCTCTCCATCAATGGTCCCTGCCACGTCCTGTGGTTGTGCTCTAGTCTCAGGCCTGACAAATTTACCACATCTGGTGAGGAATGTGAGTTTTTATTTTTTTTACTGCCTGTAGTAATCACATGATGTCAGAGTGAGATTGGGAAAGAAATTCAGACCCGGATTTACGGGGCGGGTGGGTGCTTGGGTCGGGTAGGTAAGGGTTCATTACCTTTTGTGATTGGCAAGTTAGCCCAGTCCCGGAACAACTATGCTCTCATGCTTGCCACAAAATGTCATTGACAGGGACCGTAAGAACTTAATGGATCTGGCCCACCGATGCGTTGGGATTTCGTCCGACACTCCCGATGGCGATTACGACTACGGATGATGTCTGCACCGTTTTACCTGCCTTCATGATTCTCCTCTTCGCCAACTCACCTTTTAAAGTAGGCTAATTGCTGATTCCAAGCGGCCTATGTGTTAAGCGAGTGCAACGCTTGTTAGAAAATAGTTTTCCACGGAGACACTCCTCAGAGTTCTGTTGAGAGCTGGAGGCGTCATGAAACTTGACGGAGGCGGCCGCCGCATAATTCTTTATGCAGGAAAAAACATGCTCATTGGCTAATCATGTCAAGCCAAGTGAAGTGAACATCAATACATCTTGAACATACACTGTGCATTTTGCTGAGCCTTTTCCTCAGTATCTGTGAGGTCAGGCCCCTCTCTCTCTGTGATTCTGCCGTAAAGATGCCTACACGCTCGACCAGGCGTCTGTCGCTTCAAATGAAAGTTCTTCCCAGCTGATGTGAACACAGCAGAGTTTTAATCTGTATCTGCTTTGTTTTCCTCTCAGGATGTAACTGAGTAATGTCAATGCAAAGTCAATTATTCATTCTTGTATCGGGGCTGGAAGTCGGATGCATGTAAAAGCAAGTGAAAAAGAAAAATGTGTGAATGTTGTGAGATAATTCAGCCCTGTCTCCTATAAATTACCTTTATATATTACGAATTTGTGTTCCCACTTCCGTTGTGGTGACAAACGTAATCACTGGCTGCATTTATGAAGAGGCAACATTGAATGAATGAAGCGCTTCGTTAATTGACGGCACAAGAGTGGCTGGGACGTGGTTTAGGTAAGTGGCAAATGTATAAAGCATACAAAATGTCACACCGGAGCCTGGGAGACTATCCTCCTGTAAAAACGACCCCATAGGCTGCTGGTGCCAGCAGCTTATTATGACCCATAGTTAGATTTTATTGTTAGGCGAACTCTAGTGGCTGTGGTAATTGATGATGGGAACAAACAAGGAAGTTAGGTAACGTAGTACTGAATATAGAGCAACAAAGTCCGCGTGAGGAGGAGGTGGGGGTGGATGGACGGGTCGACCAAACGCAGAACTGTCACACAGGAGACCTCAGTTTGCGTCCCATTTCAAAATGATAGTCAGCGTTGTTTCTTTTAGCCATGACTGTTCCACAACCTTCACTGTGTGTTTCTTATTGTAACCATGACGACAGAGGTCAAGTACGCCTGCCGCTGGTATGCCTCTATTGATAAAAAATACTTAAACAACATATCCTCATTACATTAAGAGATAACGTAACCCAGTCCTAATTATGTTTTGTTCATTCAGAGCCTTTGCTATAACACTTGAAATTTAGCTCAGGTGCCCCCCACAATTCTTCATCATCTTTCAGATGTTTCTACACTTTGACTGGAATCCACCTGTGATAAATTCAATTGATTGGACATGACTTGGAAAGGCACACACTTGTCTGTATAAGGTCTCATAGCTGACAATGCACATTAGAGCAAAAACCAAGCCGTGAGGTTGAAGGAACTGCCTGATGAGCTCAGAGACAGGATTATGTTGAGGCACAGATCTGGGGAAGGCTACAAAAAAAAATTCTTCTGTATTGAAGCTTCCCAAGAGGACAGTGACCTCCCTAATTCTTCAATGGAAGAAGTTTGGAACAACCAGGACTCTTCCTAGAGCTGGCTGCCTGGCCAAACTGAGCAACTGGGGGAGAAGGGCCTTGGTAAGAGAGGTGACCAAGAACCAGATGGTAACTCTGGCTGAGCTCCAGAAATCCTGTGTGGAGATGGGAGGAACTTGGCCGAGTGGCCAGATGGAAGCCTCTCCTCGGTGAAAGAGACATGAAAGCCCACTTGGAGTTTGCAAAATTGCACCTTAAGGACTCTCAGACTGTGAGAAACAAGATTCTCTGGTCTGATGAAACCAAGATTGAACTGTTTGGCCTCAATTCCAAGCATCATGTTTGGAGGAAACCAGACACCGCTCACCGGTTCAATACCACCCCAATGGTGGGGCCTGGTGGTGGCAGCATCATGCTGTGGGGGTGTTGTTCAGTCCCAGGGACAGGGAGAATGGTCAGGGTTGAGCGAAAGCTGAATGGAGCAAAGTACGGAGAAATTCTTAATGAGCCCTGGTACAGAGCACTCAGGACCTTAGACTGGGCTGAAGGTACACCTTTCCAAGAGGACACAATGACCCTCAGCACACAGCCAAAACAATGCAGAAGTGGTTTAGGGACAACTATGTGAATGTCTGTGAGTGGCCTAGCAAGAGCCCTGACCTGATCCTAATCGAACAAAGTGGAGAAGAAAACCAGTATAAACAGTAGAGCTTTTAACAGCTCCCCTATTCTTTTGTATTGGCTGCCTTGTGATGGGTCAGTTTGCTGCATGTTTTACCAATAGTTTCTACACAAAAACAATACTTTCTTGTCATGGTTTCCAGTTGATACGGATCCAGCAGAAGCAGTCACCACATAAACAAGATGAACAACCTCGAGCATCAACAGTCTTACAAATAGATTGTTGTACAGGATAAAGAGGCAGGCAAACGATTGAAAACTCAAGGTTTTCTCCTCTAGCGTTTGGACTCCTTGTCCTCTCTCCAGTGATAATGGTGGATATTTCCTCTAAGTGGAATTTCAGCAGAGTAGAAACCTGTGCGATTCCCCATAAGAGCCCCCAATGCCTGACTGCTGACCCGCCTGGCCTTGGCTGCCGTGCAACGCCAGAGGGGTGCATGGGAGTAAAAACGCGCACACAGAGACAGATGCGTGTACATTATGTGAGTATTTGAAAGATGAGATTGGCAGATGAAAAAGCCAGCTAGGGCATCAGTCCTCCACGAAAGAAATGACCAAAAAAAGCTTTTCCATGCTCTGAGCACAGCCAGATGTGTTGAAACACTTAAAATCTTAATCTCCTGAAATTTCACTGGCATGGTTTTTGTGCACCATGTTAGGTTACAAAACATTTTTAATGTTCTTTATAGTGTTCTTACTGTATTTTAGTGTTTCACCTTTTTAGCCAGTTCATCCAAAATAGTCATTACTATACTATACTACAGAATTAGTGCAAGATCTCTGACAAGATGAGCGTTAACAGTGAAAGTTGAGTTTGGTTCAATTTCCGGATGCCAGACACTGTGTGTTGGCTCAGTTTCTAAGGTTCGAAAACATTTGCAAGGCGATCTGCCTGCCATTTGTCACTCCAGGATTTCCTGATCTGATGGTCACATAAAACCCTTCCCCAACTGGTGATCTGAATGCAGCTCAGCAGATCAAAATCATGCAACGTCCAGGTGTGATGTGTTCACACAGTTAACTGAAGATCCAACCACCCAAATCGCTAGAGCTGGCTTAGGCAACAAAGTTGATAATCTTCATAGTGAGGCTGTGCACACTGAAATCAAGGTTAAGGTTACTTTTATTGTCTCCCATAGGAGGAAATGGCCTCAGATTAATTTGCTGCACAAAAAC
The DNA here is from genome assembly GCF_016859285.1 of Xiphias gladius. Lineage (NCBI taxonomy): Eukaryota > Metazoa > Chordata > Actinopteri > Istiophoriformes > Xiphiidae > Xiphias > Xiphias gladius. The sequence continues at coordinate 25,557,195 of NC_053413.1, read as the reverse complement.
TAAACGTCACAGTAAAATTCATTGAATAAGAGCACACATTAGCCTGAGATAAAGTAACCCAAAAATTAATCACAAAACCATTCACTGTTGAAAAATAAGAAAATTTTATAAATTTGAACTATGGAGTCTCCTGGAAGTACAGAAACCCAAAAATTGTCATTTAGGTTGGACAATAGCAAATTCATTAAATTCTTATTGACAGAACTCACGGACAGCAAGCAAGATGAAGTTCTTCTGTCAGATTCGAGAGATGTAAATGTGACAGCCTGCATTTTGGGGAGAGGAGACACTCCCTTCATGTTTTACCATGTGAGCATTTCCCGTACCCACTTTGTGATATGCCATCGCACTGTCTGAACCATCCGGTGCTGCAGTACCTGTTGATGAGACAGCGAAGGAAAGCAGGCGGCTGCCCAACCAGCACTGCCTCCATCGGCTGCCCCCCCTCTCACTCTGTAACGTGCTCTCTCACCCAGTCAGCCGAGAGGATGAGTCACATGTACTGTAAAGGTCATCCATCAGAGGGAGAGAGAGAAAGAGAGAGAGAGAAAGATAGAGAAAGATAAAGAGAGGGAGAGAGAGAGAGAAAGAAAGAGAGAGGGAGAGAGGAATGGAGGGAGAGTGATGGAGGAGGACGGCATTAAGTGTTAGCTTTCCATGTCAATTTTTCTGTCAGGAGCAGTAAGTGGGGCCTCTTTTTCTTCTCCGGCTGCTTTTCTTCTCGCTCTTACTCAGCAATATCACCCCTGACAGCAGGATGTCCACTGAGGTGTTAACATTTAGGGTTTAATTCAATACGCTGTAGCATAATGCCTTTGACATTTTTATATTCAAGGCAGTAAGAGAGTTTTCAACAGGCCGTAATGTACAACTGACAATAAAAAAATGGTGTAAAGCATAGTAAATAACATGATCATAGTAGCATGTATCATTATATAACATGGCAATTTATGCAAAATAATGAAATACTGTCTTCATCACTCTCTGTGGCAGTCTGCTCACACATTTCATATTGACATTTTACATAGAAACTGTATCCTGCTACATTTCCTGATGGATATCAAAAGTTTTATTACTTCCTAAACCTACTACTTAGTTTGTAGTCTTTTGTCACTCTATGGGCAAAGTAAGGGTTACAGAGATACTCCATGTTAAATCTTTTTGAATCAAATCAAAAAGCTGTGAAATGTGTTGCAAACACTGCTTTGTTTTCAGGCCTAAACTCTGGATCAAATTTACCTTTTGGTGCGGTTCATTTGGGCTGGTGTGAAGGCAGTCAGTCTAACTCCGGTGTGGATCACACAACTGGGACTGAGACCACCTAAAAAAAAGGTCTGGTTTAAGCGAGTGGACCAACAACAACAATAAGTGGTAGTAGATTTGTGATTTTAGCACAATTTCAAAAGCTAAACTTCTGTTCACTCCATCCGCTGAGCATATAAAACTGTGCCGTGCTGTTTTTGTATCCTACTCCTTATACTTTGGCAGTTCATTAAGTCCACTAAAAAGTGAGTTACATAGCCCCGCGGCACAATACACTTCCGTACAAGATGCATCCTTCTCATTCTGTATCAACCTGTTTGTCATTACTCATACAATATACACATTAGACATATTAATGTGCTCTATAACCTGCCGTCATTGACCAAAATAAGGTTTCCCCGCTTGGCTCCATGATGTTACAGAATGGCAGCCAACTGTTGTGTTGTGTCTTTGTTTGACTGTCAGTCTGTTTAGTTCTCTTTTTTTTTGTTGTAAAAAAAAAAAGTACAAGTGTCACAGTTTTTTCCATTGGTCCTGACCAAATTAACAAACTAGAGTTGTCAAAGCATCCTAAGTTTCATTCTCTTTTGTTTGATTCTTGATGACATTGGACCATTTTTGTTAAACTATAACAAAAATACCCCATAGCTGTTTTCATTTGCGGTTCGAGCTGCCCATGGTCACTTTTGACCAACTATATTTTGGATATGGCATACTTAGCCAGATGGATGAGAAAAGATGACTGAAAAACATATGACTTGACTTATTTGAATTCTGAATATGATTGATTCCAATGCTGACACTTCTTGTCAGCTTCAGGCAGACTACCGCTTCTGCTTTTCCTTGCATTTACGATAAATCGTCTGAGTAGTTGCTGCTAAAATCTTGAATCCTTTAAGGGTTTGAGTTCAACCAGAGTAACCCATGTCATGTCATATTCTTAGATATTCAGGGCAGCATGATAGCCACCAAAAGCACAAGTGAAGACACAGTAATTGCTGTGTCTTCACTTGTGCTTTACTTTTCATTATGTTAGCCAGATTAACTGCTATTTAGGGTCCAAAGCTTAGAAACAGTTCTATAAACGGATCCCAGCAGTGCTTCTTTCTAGTCTTTCTTAATCAAAGTAAGACATTTAAAACTCATTTTTGTCGTCTGCAGTCAATATCTTACCTGATCTGACTTGTCACAGTAAACTCCTGCCTGTGTAGCACTAAAGCAAACACTAAGCATTATGTACAGAAACTATCCAGTGCATTTCGGCCGGTCTGTCAGGGAGTTCCTCCTGTGTTTGAATATGGAGAGCTGTTACCTACCCCCCACCCCCTCAGCCCCCTTTTTCCTCGGCTGGGTGAAGCTTGGTTCGGCTGAGGGAGGTTTGATAGATGGCAACCCTGGTTTTGGCAGCCTTATCTCCGGCCCCGCCAAGCGATTGTCATCTGCCACTTATCAGCCATATAACCCCCCCCCCCAACACTCGGTGTTGGAGGGAGGGTGGAGTGGGTAGAAAGAGGATAAGAAAGGGGTGGCAAGAAGATAGAAGGAGATAGACGTGATCAAAAAGCAAAGTGAGTGTGGAGAGAAATGGGATTGGATGGAGGAGGGAGGGAAGAAAAAGAAGAAGAGAGGGGAGGGGAGAGATTTGAGGAACTGAGAAGAAATTGACTGAAAAAGTTCTGTAACACCTCCTGTGTAGACAAGACATTAGAGAAAGATCATGATCATGGTAAAAATAACCCAATGCTGACACGTTGGAGGAGTCAAGGTTGGGTTATGTTATAGAAGAAGTAGTTGAAAAAATGCTTATAACTGAGTCCTCTAACCTGAACGAGTATATTGGTTGTTTGTCCCTACCCTCACGGCTCACAGGAGCATCTCCTGAAATAGCGCCCCTATGGCAGCAGTTGTAGCAGAGCTTTGTCATCATAGTAACAATAAGAATCATGCGGTTAAGCTTATGGAAAGGTGATGGTGTGATTAGGTTTAGGCACAAGAACAACTTGGTTTGGTTTAGGGAAAGGTCATGGTTTTATTTGGGTTAAAATAAGCGGCTCGTTAGGGTTGGAGGACCTTCGTCCTGTTTGTGGTTGTGGCTATTTTTAAAAGAAACAGTGATGAGTATTGGTTGAAACGAACTACGGCCCCAATGTCAAAATCCTGTGTATTGTCGACCCGTCCATTCCGCTAACCTCCTACCAACGCAGACTTTGTCTCTCTTTATACAGTGTAACCTGACTTCCTCTTTTGCTCCCGTCATGGGTACTATGGCCACTGGAGGTCGCCTGACATATAAAATGTAACTATGGGCCATAATAAGCTGCTGCATAGATGACGTATAGGGTTTTTTTTTAGGGCATGAACGTCTTACATTTTCAGAGAGTCTCTCCTGGAATTCTTCCATAGTGTAGCACCCAGTTGTTCAAGTGAAAAGTGACAGAAATAGTTTTGTAAAGAATGAAAACAGAGAGCTAGAGATCAAAAATATAAAAAACCCTGGCTCCTTTTTCAGCTCCACACACCTGACCAATCACAGCATGAAGTCAGTGTGAATCAGATTGTCAGATTGTCCGTTTCGGAAAGTTACAGAAATGGTCGGACACAGGAAGGAGGGCGGGAAGAGACAGATTGATGATGAGACGAAGCGAGGAGAACTGAGTGGAGAAAAGTAGTGACTCGGGAGGGAGGGAAGGAGAAAAGGGGACAGATTAAAAGATGGAGAAGAGAGGGAAGTGGAGGAGGGAGGACATAGTGGTATAGGAAAAAGCAGAGACGGGAGGCAAAATTTGCACAAATCCAGTTTGTCATCACATTTTTGGAGCCAGAACGAGGTTTTATTTCATTTTTTCCCCCACATACTGGAGGTCAGTTCAATTTATGGAGTATTTGGTTTTATGACTCCAGACTCAATTTCTCAAAGGTCACCTCTGCTTGGGGAATATTAGTTTTTATGACAATTCCCTCCCAGAAAGAAAACCTCTTTTACGCACTTCCAAACTGCTCCAGTGGAAAAGTGGCTGCATAATGTGTACATGTGGAAGAAACAAAAAACCTCCTAGTAGAAACAGAGGTTGATAAAAATGTAGCTGATTTATATGGGTTTATACTTCGTAGTTTTAGAGGTGATCTGCTAATGAACGATTGTTACTGGAATAGGGCTTCCTCTCTCGGTGCAGCGAGGCATGGATTGATGCAAGGTCATTAATTGTTGTGGGTGGTTGAGATATGTGTTCCCGCCGGGGTCCCCAGTGTCATATCAGCTTAATGAATTGTTTATGTAAACTAATAGACGCGTTTAATACCTGCCTTTTAAAATGTGAATGAATCAAACGGAGCAGAAGCGAAGAGCTAAATGTCATCAATTAATGCAGTGAACAGTGTTCAACACAACAAGGCAAACAAACACATTACGGTTGTTGTGTAATTGTAATTGGATAATGCCTGATTTCAACCCAACATCCCCCATCAAAGGTTTGGACTCGATAACCCTGATGTTAACTATTTGGCAATAAAGAAGTGACGTCATGCTATTGTTGGATGAAAATTCAGATGTACTTTTGTGAAATGTTGGTTAAATAGCCCCAGAAAACACCCCTAAAATGTTTACTTTTATTGTTACATTTAAGTTTGAAGGAAAAATCTTTGAGGAAAGTTTGAAAGTGGATCACTGGAGCAGATTATTTAGTAATCTGGCAGTTAGAGTCAGATGCTTCAAGGTATTTTAGTGTCCCACTAATCAATTTTTTTTTATTCCGGCATTGAACCAAAAGGTATCAGTCATAGTTGCAAACCTACAGAGAATCAACACCTAACTGTGCAAGTCTACTCAGCCCTTTTGGCCTTTTCTGTCTCACATTTACTGGATGGTTCAGTCTCACCGCTCTCATCGACAGTGTTTCTAGCAGCAGCAGCAGCAGGCGGCGGAAAAGCTCTGATAAACCCACTGCACACCACCTGCCCAGTACCGAAGAGCAGAGAGACGACGTTAGCAACTAGCTGGTGAAACGCTAAGTGTTCCACTTAGCGACTGAAAAGCCAGATATTTTAGTCAGCTTTTTCTCAGCTTTATGTTTTTTTCCAAGTTGTTTCCGACTTCTGACTTAACAGAGCTCACTTCCTTTAGCACGTTGATATAGGATCAACTCCTTTACCCCTAGTTCGAAGTAAGAACGTTTTTTGTCATATTCTCTCTTTCCGGTTTCCTATCCTCTCCATCTCTTTCCTTTTGTTTCTTCTTTCGGCCCTCCTCCCTCTCTTTTTATCCCCTTCCTCTTTTCTTGTCTCCTTGTCTTTCATATCTCCTCTTTCTCTATCTCCTTCCACCAACTCCTCTTCTCTCTCTCTTTCTTCTTTCTCTCTACATCATCATTCTTTCTCCCTCACCTCCTCATAGTCCTCGCCCCCCCCCCACCCTTTCTTTTTCTGTTTCTTTCACTCCTCCTCCAACCTATCATATTGTCTCCTCCATCTATCACCCTCTCTCCTCCTCTTTTCTCTTAGTCTTCACATCTCTCTCTTGCTGTCTCTCTCCTCCCTTAATGATCTCTCGTCCCCCAGGTGGCCCTTGATGCCATTTCGGCCCCCTGCTTTTGAATTTAATTACTCATGGCATTGTCTTCATGGAGCCCCCCCCCACCCACATTTACACACATTAAGACACACATACACACCACCCAAGCCATTGCTGCTGGTTCATAGTGCATCCTAGATTACTGCAGGCAATAACACCCAGGGGCGGGGGCAGGGGTGAGGAGGATCAACAAGGAACAGATTGAAGGCTGAAAAGTTGATATCAGAAATCAAATTAATGCAAGTGAGGGTGAAACCATATCTAATTAAGAGGCTTTTGAAAAAACGACAGGCAAATCTCTTTTGACACGAATATTCATGACTCGTGACGTCGATTATAAGATGAGTTCATTTACCAAGTGTTAGAAATGTCTGAATGTTATGGGGTGAAAATCAGCTCCATGTTCGTCACTTATTGCCTAAAATGATGCGCTGGGTTAGACAAAAAAAATGGAAATGAATAAGACTTTAACTTAGAGGTAAGAAAATCAGCACAGATCTACGGCAGTGAGGCACTTTAGGTTTGGAGTATTTGAAGAATTTCTCAGCTCTATGTATGTCATTAATATCCTGTTTGTTAGTGTAGATGCAATTTTCTTTACTGGGTGATCACTGACATTTGTCCTACTTTATTTTTCTTATATTTATCTTTATACATATAAATATATATGTACAAAATATGTATATATATAAATATATATTATATAATATATATATATTTGTGTGTATGGAAATTTATATCTATGGATATATGTATCATTTTTCTTAGACGTTGTCACATATTTTTAAGTGTATTTCAAATGATTCACATCTCATTGAGGGACAAAACTCCTGCTTTATTACCTGCTGAAACAAATTGCTAATCTTCACTCTTCATCAGTTCTCATGGTTTTATGATCTGCAATAATTTTTTTCATTAAGCTTTTTTATTTAGCTGCAATATTTTTTTTTTTTTTTTTGTGTGTGATGCAACATTTTTTTTTTTTTTGTTGGTTCATGTTATCTGCAAGACATTCAAGTGACGGTTTGGTGTTCTGGACCAGGACTTGCAGGGACACAGAGAAAAAACAGCCGGCGATATATTTTAATTTGCCTAGGGATCGTCGCTCTCATGATCAACAAATGTGATTACATCCCTTTACTGTTTCACCGAAGTGATGGTGCTACGCTGCTCTTGCTGCCTTTGTTTTTTGAAGGATGGCTGTTGTTTTCTTCTCATTATACGACTCCTGAAATGTACCCGGGAGGGTGAGTAAGAGGTATGGACGTTGGCTGGGTGGGGGGTGGTTAGTAGTTGAAATAACCACCCCTCGGTGCTGCAAAAGCATCTATTCTGTTGGTCCGGGACACAAGGAGCCAGCCAGGGCCTTTCCCTTTTGTCAACAGTGAAAAATGAAGCATTTCTGAATCCCCGGCACTCGCTGTGTTTCCCTCTAGGCGCCTCAGATACATTGAGTTAACATAAAACAAAATTCAGGACAGGGGGAACCCGGGTGACAAATGAAGCGCCTCCGTATGTTTTGGAGGGAAAATAAAGGGGCCCCTTTTGTAGAAATGAGATTTGGTGCTCGTTACTTCCTTCAGGCCCAATTTTTCCCCGCAGTTCATATGTATCTGAGAGGTACAATGGAAGATGGAATATTCTCGAAATGGAAAAAAATAGAATAATCGGAGTATAGATCATTTCCCTTCAGCTCGCTCTTAGTCTGCGGTCCATCGCTGCTTCATTCCCATTTTGTCACATTACGGCTTATTTTCACACTGCGCTGCCAGTCAGGCTAAAAGAAAAGTCGCCAGCCTGTCTGATCACGACACCCAGCCCATTGCAGCTTCTTAAAAATGGATCCAATTTGGGTTTTGGAAAGAAAGCTCACTGGGGTACAAATGAGGCACCTCGGCTCGCCTGCTCACGAGCAGTGCTCTCATCTGACTTTGACTCATTTGTAGTCTCCAGGAGAGGAGAGAAATGGATGGTCCGGATAGCTCTTGGCTACATATCGGAGAGGCCGCAGTGCCACGGTGTTGGGAGGTCCAAAGACTTGTCGGCTAATTAGAGGCAGCTCACTGCCTGTGATGTAGTCACGCTCGCTGGCCGCGTGGCAAATCACTCCGGGGAACCAGACGGGCGCCCGTGTTGCCACAGAGTTTTCTCATTCCCTCCCAACGAAAATCATGTTGAGCACTTTCATGTTTGTTTGTGCTCCAGTATATCAGGCTTTTTACTCTGATTCTGTATCAGGAATTAAATGTGTGTTTGTGTATGTAGGTGGTTCAGTGTGTATGTATGTCGGGTTGTGTGTGGGTGGGTGGGTGTGTGAGCCTTTCAATTAGGCTTTCCCGCAGATGCAACTCAAATAGGTTTTGCCTCACCAATTACCAAAGGCACTTTTAGGCAATAAAGTCTTTAGTTGTTTCACTGAGTCTGGTCCCAAAGTTGCGTTCTGTTTACCATCTCTGCCTGTGTTTCTTTTGAACTTAATTAATCCTTAATGGGAAATCAGTGCCCTGACACCACTACAACTTTCGAGTAAGTTACAGTAGCCACAGTTTGAAAGAAATGGCACCAAAAAAAGGATTGGCAGCATCTGACTGAAACAAATTAAACCGTTTTTATCTGTAAAATGAAAGTAAGTTAAAGCTGCAATAATATATTATTTACTTTGAGATCACAGAGCTTACGGCTCCAGATGATGTAAAACAAACTGCTGAACAAACCACTTCCCACCCCTTCCTCCTTATCTCGCTAAAATGAAGCTCTTCAGATCAAGATGAGATATCTGGCAAAAAAACAAACAGGTTTCCCGTTTTTGGCAGCATGACATCAGCTTAAAACTATGTTCTTCACATTTAAAAAAAATGATTGTCCTTGGGGTTGTTTGCCTTGTGAGGCACATTACACTGGTGGAATGTGATCTAGCTACGTTTTGGCTAGTGGCAAGTTTTTCAGGTACAGTTAATTATAGTGGTTTTTTTGTAACAGTAATTACTGTCTCACCAGAAAATCTCCGTCTGAAACCCCATTTACAGCGAAATGACTGCTCTGTAGAGACCATGCTTAGGTTGACGTCACACCAGCATGTGTAACACTAGTGTTTTGGAAGGAAATCTCTTGATTTCAGTGGAATCAGTGGATTCACTAGCAGGGGCAAGGTAAATCCACTAAACTAGCCACAACTACTGGTACAACAGCCATTGAACAACCAGCAAGTAGTCAATACATAACCCAGTGGCCACCCGTTTCACTATGTGACGTTCTGGTATGCCCGGACACAAAGCCAAACCTTACACAGCTCTGGATCGTGGTGGATACGATGAGATGTCCCTTCTCTGTGCGCCAGTGAAGAGTCACTTTCTTGTAATTTCTGAGCAGTGTAAGAGGCACAGTTTGTTTTATTCAACATTAATTCAGACAGATGTAAGTAATAAGAGTTGTAGTAATTTAGCAACGTGGCAGTAACATCGAATAACCAGGAGTAAGTGTAGCTTAAAAGAGCCTTTAAAAAAAAATGCAAGAAGTCATGTTACTGCAAGAAAGAATAAATCAATGAATGCAGTTTCCAAACAAAAACAAACAGTTAAATCACATACAGCTGCTGAACTGCTCTCTGTGGGCTGAACCATTCCGAACCTAACCTTTGACAAGTGACTGAAAACACCTGAGGTGGCAGTGTGCTGGGCAGGCGTCTCCATCGGACACGTATAACACTGAACCTGAAGTCTATTCAGATGCTCCTCAGTGAACATATGAAGAGGCGACGCTGACAAACCAATTCTGCCAGCTCAGCCTCTATTTCTCAACGAAGGAAGCTGAGCCTGCAGTGGCTACCCGCTGACAGCACTATTAAGACATGTCAGCCCACTTAGCTATCGCAGGCAAGGTGTTCATACGTCTCTGTCTGGGGCCTGGACACCGACCAGTCAACCCCCACAGTAACTCTTCACTGTGTTTTTATCACAGTGTAAGTAAGCCAGATGAATGAATACCTACATCGCATAACCAAATTGAAAGGTAACACACAATAACCAGGACATGCACACACTTGATATCGGTAACTTAAGTGCGGCTATTTTGTAGGTATTACAGAGATTGAAGCACAAACAGACTCTTTCTTTCCCCATTGGTGAATGATGTGGTTTACTACGTTGCAGAGAGCTACTCATTTAAACAATGGTGTTTAAGGTCAAGGTCTGTGGTTACACAACACATGGCATAAATTGACAGAGTGAAAGACTAATTACAAAAGCTGTTGGTGAATGTGGAGGACTATGGTAGAGTCAAGGCTTGCTATTTGCATATCCTTCATCTGTCTGGTGTGTCAACAAAGAAGACTCACTCCCCGTCTCCACGCTGGTGTATTCAGATGCAAAGCAAAGTGAATGTAATTATGTATCCTTTGTTTTTTTAAATTTCATAACATTTTGTTCTGGCTTTAATATGTGCTCCACCATGAATTTCAATTGTAGCCTTGCATTTGTCTCCCTTTAAGGTGATGGAAAAAGAGAGCTCTATGCAGGGTTTAATTCTATTTGTGTGGAAATTTGTTGTAATATTTGCCTGGCGGCAGGTCAGGTTAAAAATTCATATTTCATAAAGTGAAGATATGCAACAGTAATAGCTCATTTGGTCCTGGAACGGCAGCATTTATTGTCGAGCCCTGTGGAGGTGTTGTTGGCCTAATTTAGCAAACGTTTGTGCCTGGGAAGAGTTTACATTATAACCTCAATGACATCAGCACCTCCACCACCTGTCTGCTCAAATTCAAATTTCAGTGTAGGCTAGGTACTTCAATTCAAAGGAAAGTTACAATGAGGTGGATTTAAAAAATACTGGAACGGGGAAAAAAATAGCAGAAGTTCACCAATAGATGAAAGTATGAGAGAGAATTTCTTCCTCACTGAACTGTCACCAAAGCTTCATAGAAGAGTTGAAATCCCACTCAGCCAATTTGTCTATTTACCAACTGTACAATATGATTTGGACTGTTTTTGGGGCAGCACGGTGGTGCAGTAGTTAGAACAGTTTCCTCACAGTGAGAAGGTTCAAACCCCGGATCGAACCCAAAACCTTCTCACGACAAGGACCTGTACAGGGTGTTCCCCGCCGCTCGCCAAATGTCAGTTGGGATTGGTTGATTATTTTTGTCTGCGGTAGTGATAACCTCAAAGATCTTCTAAAATCCAAACTTCAGCGTACACACTTACTCTTGCTTAACAGATAGTTGTAGTGTAATATCCACATCGTTAGCACTAAACACAAACCAAAGGATTAGGCTGAAGAGAATGTCATTAGGTTTGCAGGATTCTGGTCACACAACTAAAGTATTTGACAAATTTAAATTTTGACTTGAGGGTATTGGATGAAAAGGTAAGGGATCACCATAGTTATTATAATTAATCCATTCAAATTTCATGGCAGTGCGGTCAACAGTTGTCAAGACATTTCAATGGAAAATTGCAAACTTTGACCTGCTGGGGGGTTCAACTTTCCTCTCGATGACAGAAGTCCCCGTGCCTACCTGCCATCCAGAACCATGAATGTTTTGCGGATCTCGTGCCCACAATCAGTAGGATGAAGACACATCAGCACTGGGTACTTCGGACTTCCATAATTTGAAACTGTTTTCTCTTGCTGCCTCTTGGATCCTCCAGAGTGCTACGCTGTTACTGTACAGTGAAGAAAGAAATGTGTTGATGAATCTAATTCTTTTTTTGTGATTTTGTTCTGTAAATTTTAAGAATTAAAAAAAAAAAAGAAATTCTTGAAGGACATAAAAAACACAGTAATGATAATCTCATTTTACAACTCTAATATGAAAAAATTGCAAAATTGCTGAGACAGTTCTTAACCCAATGACGGTTGAAAATTTTGGATTCAGGTTGTTTTTCAGTCATCTGTATGTTTAACTGGTTAAAACAAACTGCATTTCCGTGGCATCTGGATGAATCAGGTTCCGGTTCTGCTGTATAGACGCTGTGTGTTTAAAGCCAAGGAGGAAGGAGGAAGCATTGATTTTCTGTGGATCAGTCGAGCGCAGAGTTTAAATGCTGGTTTGGTGGAATTTGTGCCATTGATTAATGGTAGCTACTGTACACACACGGTTGGATACTGCACATTATTGTGAACACCAGGAATTCATCAAATTTTAAAGTTATCCACTTTAAACTGCATGATGCTGGATGTTGAAGAGTACTGTAATGTAGATTACTCTTGTGCTGAAAAGTTATTGCTGCTTCTTCAGCTTGTCAAATAATTTTTATTTGATTGTCTGTTTTTATCTTCATATACCAGGGTGAGTTTTCTGTGTCTGTTTCTATAGGTGCAGGCTGAGGAACTATCCTGTATTACTTCGTGTAGAATCCTAAACAAAATCTATGTGTGACATTTTTCAGTTCATTGATGATTGTTGTTTTCTCTGCGTTGTTTTCTTACTGCAGTTCAGCAGAAAGTGGCTTTGGAGAAGGAAGCCAAGCTCAGCATCCTGGAGGCCGGAGTCGCCGATGTGAGTACAATTTAAATCAAAGATTCAGGTGATCACAAAATATGTCACGAGTCTGCACCCCCGATATTTATAAAAATAAAATGAGAATCACCTGTAACTACATCGCCAAAAAACACGTTGAGGAAAAAGTGTGACACCTGAACATTGCACCCAAATATAAATATTGACCGTGTCATTCCAAAACCATGGGCATTAATCTGTTGTTATAACAGCCTCCAATCCTCTGGGAAGGCTTTCCACAAGATTTTGGAACCCGGCTGCAGGGATTTGCCTCCATTCAGCCACAATAGCATTAGTGAGGTCCAACACTGATGTTGGCTGATGAGGCCTGGCACCCAAAGGTGGTGGATGGGGTTGAGCTCAGGGCTCTGTGCAGGCAAGTCAGGTTCTACACCAAACTGGTAAAAGCATTTCGTTATGGAGCTGACAAGCACCTTCCTTTTGGTTGCTACAAATTTGGAAGAACTCCGTTGGCTAAAATACCATTTGTGTGCTGTATCGTGAAGATTTCCCTTCATTGCAATCAAGGGCCCTAGACCGAGAAATAGCCACAGACCAAAAGTATCCAATAGTATGTGGACAGCTGTGTCCAAGTATGAAAATCTTATCCACGCTGTTATCTTGCATCTTGCATTTCTCACTATTTTGTGTTTGGTGGAAAATCTTATTCAGAGTAGCTGAGTCTTTACATTTGGAAAGACACGCAAATTTGTTGACGTACTGAAGAATCAAATACCATTAAACTTCCTTTTCTTTCTTTCTTTCCTTTTCTTTTTCCGTTCTTTTTCTCAGCGTTTATCTCTTACTGTATGTGTAAATCAATAAACAACAAAGCAACACATAAAATAAGTAAGCAGCATCTCAACAAATCTAACATCTAACATTCTTAACGTATGGCACCTGCTACATCCCTGCCACCTCTCTAAATCCCTGTCCCCCTTGGTTTTCATCTCTCGGCATTGCTATTCTCCACCATCTCTGTGGTAAATAGGCTGCTGAGCGTCTGCACTCACCTATTGATTCAAGAGTTAGTCTGTACCGATGACAGCATGCCATTCACCATGCTTATCAAAATGGCAGCAGCGAGGTCTGAGAGAGGAACGGTTGGAAAAGGGCGGAGGAGGGAAGTAAGGAGACTGAGGGAGACACGAGTTGGGAGGGTGGCAGAAGGGAAGGGTGAAATGGAGGGTCTATCGAGGGGATCGATACCTAGCTGCAAACAGGAGCCAAAGGTGGCCAATCGAACCTTTGATGTAGGAGAGAGACAGGGAGAGAAGCAGAGAAAATCCCTCCATCACAGGCTTCCAGATAGAGGAAAAGCTAAAACCAGTCTGCGAGTCTCGACCTGCTACAAAACATCCATCATCACCCATACGGTGTTTATTATAGTTTTATCATACACTGTAAAATAAGAATATTAGCATACTACATCACTGCTGACAGGTTAAAATTACAAAAAAGAAAAGTTAGTTTCTCGAGAGTGAGGGGAGACGATTTGTTTTCTCGCACATGTCCAAACTCGACTCAGTAAGGAAATTTTCAACAGGCCTGCAGGTTTGAGTGGTGGTTTTATTTGGCAGGCGGACAAATGAATTCTCATTTTCTCATTGATGCCTGTGTCTATCTGAAACGAAGATAACCTGAAAATTTATTGATCCCTGTGGGGAAATTAAGCTGTTGTAGCAAGAAAAGTAATGGGCAAAAATAGCATGCCATAAAACCAATAACGGCAAAACAGTCGAACAGTAAAAAGGAACATAAATTATTGTGGGCTTGTGAAATATTATTCATCTGACAATCCAGCATGTTAAGTGAAATAAATAAATAGGAATTACATGGAAAGATTACGTCAATGTAAACACAAACATAAGGAGTTTAAAATGGATTTTAGAAAGAATTTGTCTTGGGCTGTGTCCCGTTCACTACTCCTTCCGTAACAGACACTCCATAGATACTCTATAGTGAGCAGCCAGTATAGATTTCTGACACTTGCTAATTATAATCCTTTTGCAGCCTCAGTGACCGGGGCAGCGTGATGTGATGGTCAGTTTTGCATCTATGAAATGTGGAGCATTGAATTGGGTCATTGTTAAGGGAACGTAAACTTTTTTTTTTTTTTTTTTCTCTCCTATCAATAAAAAATGTATTGAGGGCATTTTTTAGTGGATAAATTTATCAAGTAACACGGCGGAGTATATATTGAGTAAGAATAGTGCACTTTATAGTAAATGGGGAGTAATTTCCAACACAGCCTTAATGCTTATTTCTAGACGCTAAAGTGTTTTTGAAAGTACTCAGTAGGTTTCAGCAACTTGAAGCACATCAAACAAACAACATATAAACGCGATGGGAGCTTTTAGTTCAAGTAGTAAAGCAAAGGTGGAGACCCTCTCTTTTCCTCTAACTCTGGTTAGGATTGTAGAGATACAGGCATGGGCAGACAACACACTGAAGATTTCAGAGAGACCATCCTGAAACTGACAGAAATCATAATATACCCCACTCACCAGCTGAGCACGGCTGTCCAGCGGCCGTACGGCAGGAATCTGAGCTGCAACCTGCCTCGCTTTGTCACATACCGGGGGGAAAAGCATTACCTCGATGTGCGAAAACGCAAAATTCTGTTGATATCATAGATTGTATTAAAAAAAAGGTCATCGCTGTATTATTGAGGCCTCAATATCTCAATATTAAGATTTTCATGGACACCTTCTCTGTTTTGGAATTATAGCTGCTGTTCGAGGGAGATGTCAAAGAATCTGAGCAGCAACGAGGATGATAAACACATTCACGAACATTAATGTTAAGTCAGCCATAAGAATAGCTTGGCACATTAGGAGGAAGCTGGGGTCAGAGTGCAGCAACAGCTGTAAATCTGAAGCCGGCTGGCCTCAAAAGTCCACTGACATTCTGACGGTGACACTCTTGTTTTGTGCTTTATAGTTGTATTACATTTTTCATTGATGATGTGGATAAGGGTGAGGAACCAGGCACATTAGACAGCGTCAGAGAGTATTTAAGGTTCAGCCACTGCAGCAGCCAAAGTGTCGTCCTTCAGCAGCCTTCACGTCCAGTCCAATTGTCTCTGAGTGAATCAGCACATCTCCTGCTGTTCATTCTTCATGGGTCAGTCGAGATTCGTGACAACACTTTTAAATTCCTCTCGTATCGTGTTTCTGAGAAATTCAGGCAGTAATTTGCCTTTTCTCATTGCTGATTTTTTGTTATTTGAAATTCAAGACAGCAAATGCATTGAGGCTTCAGTAGGCATATTGATGTGATGTGTCTGGTGGAGATATCTGCTTTCTAACTCTAAGTGCCTACGATTTGCAAAATAGAGGAAACACTTGAATAAATCAGGGAAAATGCAAAACATGGTGAGAGCAGGTTGTATTAGTTTGTTACTGGTCTAAAAATCAGTTAAATCACTGTTGGCTTTAAAAGAATCGATACTTGTATCTCAAAAAAGCAAAGAAGACGATTTGACAGTAATTGACAAGTACAAGCGACAACAAAACACGCAACAGAAAGTTGAGTTGTCTGCTTCTTGTTCTGCTTTTTTAATCAAATTGATTAGATATTTATAATCACAATTTTGTTCAGAGTATTCCTTTGTGCGCTGCAAATATTTGATTTTGCTCCCTAAATTCAGTGATTCATATTCTCAAACAGTTCAATTTGTGAATTTGTAAATTGTAGTCAAGCGTCGCGACTTTACCCTCCCTCCTTTCCTTTTCAGAATGGCGGCGTTGCGTCTTCACTGTGCCCCAAAGAGCTCTGTAACCAAAGAGCTAAGTTTTTTATCCTCTGGACGACATCCAGGGTATCATCAAATTTATCATCAAAAAACAATATGTTATCCTGTAAAAAAAAAAGTATCTTTGAGGAATGTCAACGAGAAGTTCTCATACTTAAAATGAATATATAGTTCCGTGTCGGCACAACCCTTATGGCTATTCCAAAAACAGCTCACACACTTTTTATGTCTCATTATCCCACCTGACCTCCTCTTTAGTCGTAAGCCTCCTCGTGGTGGTCTAACGACATCACGCTACTTTCATCTTTGCCAGTGAGAGGCAATGGTCATTAGTTGCACGACCACAAGAGGGCACTTTTCAGAAAAACGTCAACATAAATTATTTTACACATCTGAACCAACAGCAAACATTTGAACAAACATTGAGTTTAATATGAATGAATTTAATAAATGTGGAGGGGACAAGGCCACTGTTTGAGGGAATAGGGTATCTACGGTATCTACTGGGTCCCTAATCCAGTTCTGATATGTAGGTAGCAGGTACACCTGCACGAGCTAGTGCAATCAAATACAACAGTTATGCCATGAATTCTTCCCCTATGGAGCCTATTAATTTCCATTTTTTTGTTAACAAAAAAGGTAATAATTCTACTTCATGTTTATCATTGGCATGGTAGTAATGGGTGGCGGTGTTAACTGGATGTTTCCAATATTTTTTCTTTTGCAGTTACATACTTCGGGCAAAATATTTGAAAGTACTTTTCAAAATAATGCACCGTAGTACAACATCACCACCCACTTTCACATTTCAGACGGTGCCAACAAAAACTGAGAATTTACAAGCTGCGTTAAAGTGGAATTCAGGGCAGAATTGCTCTATTGGATTGCATTAGAGTGTAACATTGTACCTAATAAATTGGCCTGTGAGGTTTTTGTTTTTTGTTTTTTGTTTTTTTTTTGGTTCCATTGGTTGCACAGTGACTACTTGGTGGCTTTGATAGATTAAAAGCCTTCATTAAAATCTCAGACATCAAGTTTTTTATTAAGACACGCAGACTACTTCAGGCTCTCTTCATTTTCCTCCAATCTGACCGGCTCACGTGGCTTCACAATTGAACAGAGCCTCATGGAGGCTGCGAAAAACTCAGCACTGTTGTTTCCACACTGAGACTTGAGTCCAATTAAGAGAATGTGTGTGTGTGTTGGGAAAGAGGTAGGAGATAAGGTTGCCCTGGCAGCAACCAGATTATAATTGTCCTGGAGTGGCACTAATCCCCCTCCACCCTGACCAGCTTGCTTTGTTCACCGCAAATCAAGGCACTTCCAATCTGTCTGTCGGAAAGAACGATTTCACAAATAGAGGGAGGCAGGGAGGAGGGAAGGGGCTAATGAAACAGACAAAAAAAAACAAAAAACAAAAGCATCAGTAAATGGCCCTTTCCATCACCACTTAAAAAAATTCCCTTCATAAGAATACAGGCAGACAGGCATGCCCGAACAATCACATTTACACAAAAACACGGACAGGCTGGTTGCTTCAGATTGATTGAAGTATTAAAAATTCACTGATTCTAGCTGGAGGAGTGAACTCGTCAGAGAAATCAACTGCTGCAAGTTTTGGTTGGATAAACTGCAAATTTTTGGTATTCTTGAGCCTTCAAGGGGGACCCTGATTTTGCTTGTCAAAGTTATTTCAGAAAAGTACTTCAGTAATATCAATAGTGTCTCTGCTTCGGCTCGGAGATTACAAAAGGTTTTACAGAAAGCAAGCATTACAAACTGGGGGGGGGTTGAGTTTAAAAGGCATAGGCTTTCACCAAGCAGGGAGGATCTAACAGTCTAGGATCTAGTGTATATGGAGTTTGAGTCATACTATGGACTAAAGGTCAGGATATCTCAGCTTTCACTGCAACGGTTTGGCTGTTCTGCTTTTACTCTCCAGTTGTAAGTCCGCAGCATCGTGGAAGTGCAAAGCTAAATACTCTTTTACATGCCATTTACAAATTGTATCAAAATACACTCTGTATCTGGCATTGTGATTGGATGGCCGCTGGATGTAAATGCAATCCGTACACTTTGGCCAAATTTCTAATGAGATATCTGCCCGAAAAGTAGATGGGTCTTCTGATTTTGCCTCTTTCTGCTCATTCTGCCTCAAGTTGCCTGTCAAAACGTTACAGACAACCTCTTTCTCTGCATTGTAAAAATAGATGAAATAGGTAGAGCCCATACAGCAGAATCGCTGCAGAGACCACTTGAGTGTGCAAGACATTGACAGGGGAAGCCAAGCTAGCACCAGTGCTAGCAAGCAACTCCACTGGCACTCATTACTTTTTAACAGTATAAGAAATGTTTGCCTATTGGCAAAGCTAGCGTAAACTTCACTGATGCCTTTGACTGTCTCCATCTGTTACTTGACCCTTGTTATGCTGTCGCAGAAACATCTTGGAGTGGATGGTCCAGCGTATAAAGCCTCTGACTAAGAAACAGGAAACCACAGTTCACGTCCTGTCTTCTACCAACAGTCAGCGTTGGCTTCTTCAAACCCTGACCTCAATCTTTCCCGAACCTTAACCAAGTAGTTTTATCTGCCTAAATGTAGCCAGACTTTATCCACAGAGGTGGCACGTCAGAAAATGATTATATGAGTTGATTTTGGTGTTGACAAGTGGCCGATTTTTTCATTTAGGTATGATGCTTTTTTATGTCTGTTAATTGTATTAGGGTAGTTGGTGATCTTAGAAAGCTTTAATGATGCCTTTATTCACTTCAGAAACTTCCAAAAACAATATATATATACTCTCTTGAACAGTTTGATCTTGGCTTCTCAGATTTGTACCTGCATGCAAAGATTGAGTATGAGTAATTGTATTGCAATTGTAGGTATTAGTTAATATCTAGTCTTATTTTTAAAAAAAAAAAAAATATATATATAAACATCTAGAGATGCTAATACAGTAGTTATGATAAAAAAAATAGATTAATCTGAAATTAATATATATACACATGCAAAAATACAGTATGATCATTTACAGTTTTTTCTCATTTTATCCACGACTACATCCTCTGACCTTAGCTCAGAGGCTTCGGTGGCCCAGTCTTACCCTTGGGTAACGCTGCTCCAGCTGCCGACAGTATAAGGTCAACTTTAGCTAAAACTGTTTTACTTGTTTAAACACAACTGTTCGCTAATCTCTTCATGCAACAAACAGATAAAAACTCTCTGTCCAATTTATGCTTTTGTCACTTTATCCAGTACATGGCGATGGAATGTAATCTCCGCATAATCCATTTCTACAACAGATAATCTGGATTTCAGAGTTCATCCTCATTTCACAATATTGCAGGAGATCTTATTGAATAGAATTGCTCACCCCGGCAGCGTTGTTTGTTGTCTCGGTCTACCCACTGAGCCACAATGAACTGCTTTCATAATGATTTCACTGAGAATATATTCTTGTCTGTGGTTTCTGTGGTAGGGGGGAGAGCAGAGTGATAGCATCACTCGTTATGACACAGTATTGTTGTTTGCTGCCTGCCCAGGTGCCTGAAAATAGAGCTGGATTTCAATGAGAATATTCATGAAGCAGAGAGACACACACTGGATCAAGGTTGTCTGTTCGCCACGGCGCCCTGTTCTACCTGTAATTTTCATCACAAAGAGGAAAATAAATCATAAAAGAACAGAACAGTGGCATGTGTGTGATCTTGTATACATACGTGCATATGGTATATACCCTCTTGAAAGTGCACTTGAGTGAGCATATGTCTGTGTGTGTGTGTGTTTGTGTGTTTGTGTGGGACACTCATGCATCCATCTGCATCTCCTGCCATAGATATTCAAATGGCTCCATGTGAAAAATTGAATCAAGGGGCTGTTAAAGTGCTGGCTCTTCTTTTTCTCTCTGGCCGAGACAAGGCGCCCAAATGGCCTTTGATATGGTAATGACAACTCATCGCGGGGGCCTTGAGGGCCAGATGCATGCTGGGATATATCCCAGGTGTCTGTCAGACTGTGTGGTCTATCTGGTTACAGAAGACAGTTTTCTTCCCATCAGAAAGCAGCAGAGCTTGTTACCCCTGCCACAGAGGTCACACCATGTTTTCAGTCCAATCTGTTTGTTCGGCTGTATCAACAACTCCTGATCAAATTTTAATAAAATTTGCTGTCCAGTTAGGCTATAGACCAAGGAAAACGTGAACTCTTTTTTGTGTGGAATTTTTTGGAATAATTCTTTAGCTGCATGAGAAAGGATAGTTTTGATCGTTTTTCGCTGGGAACTACTTCAGTTACTTGCATGACACAGTTCTGGCATGTAGAGTAGCCCATAATTGCATCCTTATTTTGATGCAGATCCAGATCAAAGGTACAGATCAGTGCACCTACATATAACATTTCTATTTCAAATCTTTTTCAATTCTAAAGACATATTTAGAGGCGTTTGCAGCCTCTGTATTCTATCAGAGCAATATAACAGTTTGCTGGTATTCTGTCAGTATTGACAGAAGATATTGAACTGTGACAGTTGTCCACCGTGATGTCCACCATGACAGCTAGTATAATGGCAAGTTTGGATCCAATGGGTCGAAATCCTTCAAGGCCCAACCTATCACGAGATTCACCGTGCACCAGTGATGAATCACTATGGAATCACTGTTCAAATCCTTTCCATCCTCCGAAGGATGCGGCCCCTGAATCGAGACACAGGTAATATCAGTTTTAAACCTCAACAGCAATTAAACTGTGCCAGTAGTGGTTGCCACTAGAAACCCAACGTTCAACTGAAACCAACTGTTGGTGGCAGAACAGTCATTTTCTCAGTAGAAAGGGCACAAGTGGCGCGACATTGTCATCCCATAGATCGAGGTGGATGCTCACAAAAAGTTCAAAATGTGTGACTTCCAACACTGGAGACTGCAGTTTGCATTCTGTCTCCTACCAATAGTCAAGGAAAGTTTCTTTGAACCATGAAAATGATCTTTCCTTAACCTTCAGCAAGTGGCTTTAGTCACTGAAGCTTAACTAAACCTTAACCACAGAGGTGACAGATCAGAAAACAATATTCTTTGGAACAGTGATGTGGGTCATTTTGGAGGGCACTGAGAAATGACCTTGTGTATAACTTTTTGCTAAAGGTAGCTTACGAGTTAAATCACAGAGGGTAGCCATGATTTTTGATTTCCCTCCTAATATTAGTGGCTCACAGAGTCAAATCAGAGCAGAGACTCAACTATGGATCTGTTGGTTTATTAGAACTCAATTGCAAAATTAATCTTGATGTAACTTTTTTTAAAATACTAAACATAGTCCCATTAAGAACACTTAGAGAAGGAAAGTGTGTTTTCCATGTTATCCAAGTTTGTCAGTACAGCTTAGTGTCTCAGCGTTCAGCCAAGCCCGGTTTTGTGCCTGGGCTGGATTCTTCTCTGTGCTGTACTTAAAGCACACATCGTTCTGACTGCAAGCTACACTTCAGCAGACTGGCAGGATGCTTACTGGGGCTGTGGACACCCGCCGGGCTTTCTGACAAGCAGCATGCCACTACAGACAGCTGGCATACAAGGCTCACAATCTCTCTCCATTTTCCCCAGGCGCTAAATGCGCTGTTAGGCACAGTTGAGGTCATCCAGAAAAAAAAGGTAGGAAAATGTAAGCCCAAAATTTCATTACATCTCGGCAGTCTGGATCTCTTGTTCTGTCGGACAGAACGCACTCCTGAGAGGCTCTGTTCTAGCAAACAAGGTGCTGCAGAGTGTAATGACAACAGCGTCAAGCCTGGTATTATGCACCTGTAGGCTCAGTCTAATGTGAATGCCGAGCTGTGATTTGGAGTGGACAACACACTGCAACACTGTTGTCTGTACACATCACTGAGCAAATGGCCTGATTCTCTGAAATGGCCCGTCTCATTAACTGTGTCTCACGCCTGATTAGCCAGTGGCATCTTGGTATGATAGTGGGTGGCTGGTGTTGTCCACTCGGTCATTAACATAAACAATATCAGCAAATGTAGAGGAAGATTAGGACGTGTGTGTGTTTTGAGTCATTCTTGACTTTGGAAACAGTAGTTTTGCAAAAGAAAATTCTCACCTCAAGGCCTTTATATTGATTTTAAGATTGAGTTTGCTCAGTTCTCCACATTTTGTCAAACATGCGGTTTTGGGTTTGGATATTTTACTTAAAATTTATTTGGAACATGCTGATAAAGAATATGATAATGTCAGACAGGGTGTAATAAAGAGATTTTTCCATCTTTATAGGTCCTAATGGGGTCATGCAAGGCTAGTTAAAAATAACCCTTGTTCTGAACAACATACAACAAATATTTGTGTTGACAAATACACAAAGAAAGAACCAGAGAAAGACAGAGGGAGAGAAAACATACGTAATAAACATGTTTCTGCAAATTGGTTGGGTGTTATTTGTGTGTTAGTGTTGTGTTCTTCTGCATGTCTGCCTTCCCCAATTCCTCCTCCTTCCAGTGATGGGAACAGTAGAACCACACACTGTGTGGCATCTGCAGCTAAAGGTTTCTGTTAGCTGGGAGGCTGGCTGCCCGTCTGTGGAGCCTGCTGGACACTGACAGGCAGGCTTGGAGACGCTTTTACCCAGGCACATCGCTCTCCGGGTGGGCACAGAGATGTCTGTCAGGGACAGGAGGCTCAGTCGTAATTACCCCCAGCCACCTCAGCAACCATTACAAGCTCCCCAACATGTATCCCTCCCTCCACGGGGCTAGAAGAAGGCTTCACAGGCTTAGCTGATGTAGGCTGCAGTCCTGCAGTTGATAGAGCTAATGTGCAATGGTGGACTGGTTTGTTTATACTGTACAGCTGTAGTAGGGGTGTGTGTGCAGGGTGCGGGTGGCCTGCAGAAGCAGATACATGTGCATTAGCGCATACACTTCAGTCACATCCTTCATGAGCGTTTACAGAAATACATAACAAACCTGCAGAGGAATAAACTGAGTAAACTGTGTCTTTGTGAAGAAAGCCCCGCGAATATGCTGTAGCGCTGAAACAATAAGTCGATTAATCAACCATGTTGGCCAGGTGATAGACGGGTGACCTGTGCAGAGTGTGCACCACCCCTCGCTCAATGTGCGTATAGTTAATGAACGGTGAGGCTGATATTAAATCACACGGGGAAAAAAAAATCAAAAAATGTTTGTCTGTATGTTAATAGTACTCATGTAGTTAAGAGTGAGAGGGAACCATTGATAAATAATCCTGCCAGTGATTAGGTTTCCTACAGAACGTATTTGCTGTTGCAGAATAGTTGTATATAAATGTAATTTCTAGAAGACAGGGTTGGTTATTGTCATAATGTTTGTTAATTAGAGATAAAGTTTAATTTTTTGTGAAATGTAATTTAAATTCTTGCCAGTTTATGTCATTATTAACTAGAACTTTAATCAAGTGTCGGGTCACATATGTAAACCATATTACCTCTTGAACTCCTCCAGTCTAAGCGATATATATTAGCAAGCTAACGTTAGCTTTCTCACTTGGTTCAGTTGGGTAGATGTAAACAGTAATAGTAATAACTCATATTAGAACTAGTTTTTGGGTTAAAACTCCTTTAAATTTAGTGATGCTTAGTGATTTAAGCATCACTAGATACTTCGTAAACACTTGCATTACTAGATTATTATACATTTGAACATAAGAGCAGCTGCTTTATATACTTCTATGTTTCACCATCAGTGAAATCACTCCAAGTCAAACATCCAAAGATATAAATAATAAATAAATAAATAACAAATGACAAATTACAACGTGGCTATAACAAGTTGTAAGTCATAATTCAACCTTGAACTTGTGGTAGTTACTAGAGATTTGTTATTTTTGTGCAAAGGCAACTTATTTCAACTCCTCGCACCACAGAACCTAAAGGAACTATTATTCATATTGGTATTGAACCTCGGCATGGAAGTTAGCAACAGCAGCTCTAGTCTGGTGGACTTGAGTTCCCCCAGCTCCTCTAAAGTAATCGTTGAGGTACTCAGGGGCTCAGGGGTAAATATTAGGTACCGCACTCAGTTGTATTTGTGAGGCTTTGTCCTTCAAGTGTAACAATCCAAGCTGTTGGAATTGTTTTATGATTGCCAACATGGACATACACACTCATATTGACAGGCAAGATCTCAGAAACTGACACAAACTCATAGAAACACACAAAAAGAAACATATTCTCACAGAAGTATGACCTTTGTTCGACAGAAACAGATGATGGTGAGTATCAGACAGTTCTTGAGTGTTCCTCCCCCTCGTTGGTCACGGCCTTGAGTTTCCTTGTACCTACTACACTCTGACAACAAACAGCTCAGCACCACAGTACCTCAGGTACAAACTGTACTTTACAGTTTTCTATGGAACATAACACAACCCTGACCTTATACTAACCTGTTTGTCTTATTGTCTTATCTGTCGCCTCACAAGAGAATTAATTATATCTCTACAGTTTGCCAGCATATATCAATTAAATTCTGCAGCAGCCTGCCTCTGTACAGCTCTGAGAGGAAAGAGATATCCTCGACTTTCTTGCGAAAACACAAAGCAAAAACTAAAAAACACAACAGGAACGTTCCTCTTTAACACCTGAATTTTAGAGGTACTGAATTCTAATAATTCATCTCACAAAAAGGCATTTCTTACATAATGCCTCTGGATTGTTATTTCTCCAGATGCCTCTGATGATTCACCACTATCAACCAACATTATGATTTCTGTTGCTTTCACAGAGTAGACAGCAGGCCAGGGGACTACAAATGGTAAAAATTTCATTTTTGGCATTTAGCAGGTGCTTTTTATCCAGAGACTCTGCCTGTGATCACAACAGGCAGAGTAGAGTATCAATCTGATGATAAAGGTAATAAAACATCTCGCTTGCTAGAATGGTGTGTGAGAGATAATGCCTATGGGCCGAAATGACCGACCAGCCCCATAGCCGGAACAAATTGAATGGGGAGGGGGGCATTCAGGGGGTCCGGACTTTAACATGGTTGGAAAAACACTGTATACTCTCACAGGATAAAAATGCCAAGACCACTATATGACAAGAAAAACCTAGAATGCTGATAATACATCAGTATTAAGATGCTTGACAGCTTGTGCTTTGATACAAAAATGCATTACGAACTCACACTTCAATCTCAACAAAAGAAAAAAAAACTCATTCACTCCATGTCTGCATCAGAGTGCAGTGTACAGAGCGCATCACAGCGTAGCACCAGCATTTTCAGTTTGAGTCAGAGCAAACCGTTTTTTAACTCACCGTTAAAAGAGCCGTAGGCGACGTGTCTCAGTGCCGAATCTCCTGAGGACCTTGTCCGTCCATTCATTCAGGCATTTGAATGTGTGGTCTCTTTGGAAGGGCAGCTGAACCAGCTGTATGAGAGATGCAACGGGGGGGGGGTTGCACCCCTACGCACCCCCATAGCGATGGGGCCCGGAGACAGACTTGAATATATTTTAAGCTGATGCTCCAGTCTGAACTGAATGCAACGGTAGAAAAGGCGTCAGTCCCTATATGGCCTGTGTTACATACCTGCAGTATTTGAAGCGTATAAGCATCAGCGCAGCTCTAGAGAAGCCTGCTGAGAGCCACTGGGACTCAAAGGTCACCGACGATATCATACTGTGTGGCTTGTCTCCTTTACCAACTGTCACTGCATGTGTGCTGAGGCTTTTGTTGTCTGGTACAGGTGAACAAATGGTTTCACTGTTCAGAGCTTGTGCCACAGCTACAGTGCTTTATAACAGACACGTTGAGATGACTAATACAAGGTATTTAAGGTTGGAGTTACGGTTTGGTCATGAGTACTAAAAGTCATAGAACTTTTAACAATGATTGTTACAAATCCCAGATGCAGTGTTGACAGGTTATGTTATGACAGCTCTGTTGGCATCTGAGCTCAGTACTTGTTATAATTTAGCACTTGCTGGCTTACAATGTAAGCATGAAAGTATTTATTGACCACGGTCACACATTGTATTTTAACACATTCTCCATTCTGTTATTATAAATGAACATTTTGTGTTGTTTGCCTTCAGGACTTGGATTTATTCTCTGCAAAGCTCTGCAACATGTATGAACAGTGACACACAAACAAACTTCATTATTAAAAGTTAGATCTTTTTAGCTTTGATCAGTGATCAATAATACCGCATTGATTGATGAGATAATTGTGCAAACTTAGAATTAATTTTCCTCTGTTTTTGTTTGCTCACATTTATAGTCACCGCAGCAAACCTGACTTCTCTACTACTCACCATTTGGTTGTTACTCGTGCATATAATGGACTACTTAATTCATATTACTGTTGTTTGTCTTGCTCCTGTTGGCTGATGTGGCTGTTCTCAGTCACAGCATGAGCTGTGTGGTGAGCAATTAGCAGGAAAATTAACTCCCCCTTTATCATATCACAGGTAGCGCCTGTGTTTCTGTGCTGATCGCAAACAGTAGGGAACGCATTTCTATGCGGATGATAACTGAGTTGCTCACCATGGTCGCCCGAATTTGATCCACTATTAGAAGTGTTCTAAAGTGAAGCAGGTTAACCCAAAATAGAAAGGGAAAGCAACACAACCCTGTAACTGTTCACTTAAAGTGCTTTGTTAGGCATTAGAGGTAAATCAGAACATCAGAAAATACGCTTTCCTACGACTTATTTGTGTATTAAAGAGACCACACTGATTAAGTTAATGTTTGGGCTTATCTTTTTAAAGAAGGGATATGGCATCGACTCAAATAAAGTGGCTTGTGAGCTGGCTAATTTTTACACATGCAGGTGCATACAATTTGTCATTGAGGTTGTTTTTTAAGGTTGTTTGCTGATGCAGTAACTTCATAAAGTCTTTTAATGTATGCATTGCGGTAACATATGTATTGTTTCATACTTGCTATGTGAATAACGTAAATCATATTACACAAATGACTGAACATTCTGTAAAAATATACAATGGTTAGATGATGTAAGATTAAAGGTTGGTTCAGACTGAATGTGAAGCAAATGTTAGAAGAAGAATTGCATAAAAAATCAGTGGAAAGACATAAGGAGATGTGAACAGATGCAGATTCCCTCAAGGCAGTGAAAACTCAGGCAAATATGTCTGTGCAGGCTGAAAATGTTTCAGCTCAGACAAAAAGTTGCCAAGACTTAATGGCTTCAGCTCATAAACATACAGAGACAAGAGGAAAAGCACAAGGAGTCTAGAGGATATAAAGATAAAGAAGTGGATGTCCCGGGTTTTGATTTCAGTCCAAGGTGTCGCAAACACAAGCATATTCTGCACACACACCGGTCGGTGCGTACATTAGCTACGGCTGACACCCGCACCGTGGGTACATTAGCTGATTGTAGTCAATAAACACAGACAGCAAAAAAGTAAAGTAAGGTAAAAATGTGCTTGCACTTTATCTGAACACACCTTAAACTTTGTCCTCACTGAGTAATTGGTAGAGTCATCCACTTAACAGTATAAGTGTGTGTAGGCCACCAAGTGCGGGACATAAACAGTGCAGGCTTTTCTTTTACTCATTCTGTAAATAGATTGATGAAGATTATGTGGCCATACAGTTGCTAACGATGTGTTTATTGCTGGGTACCTATTCACTTAAACACATGCACAGAAAGTCCAAGTTTTGTGTTTTGCTCCTGAGACAGAACAATAAGAGAAACCAGGAGAAATGACATGGTGGAACAGAAACTGACCTAAAGTGGGTGTAAATTCAGGTGTTATCTAATCCTTATTAGGTTGCTTGTGAACAGCACTGATGAGTGTTGTTAAGAAAATTATGCATTATCTTGTGTGTATTTTTGGCTTAATTAGGGAGTTCAGAGTGAGACACCAAAGACCAGGAGAAGGAAAGTGATGAGAATTCTTTTTTCATGGTCTTCTTGGGCCACTAAGCAATCAAAACGACACATAATGGTACAAATTTTTAAAGAAGGTTTAATGCACCAGACATCATTGCACTTGAATCACTACTACTGCTGAGCCCATGCAGTTTTGCTCTTTTAAAAGTGGGCTCCAGGCAAACAACCCGGTGCACAAATAATGGTTTCGATCGAGCAATCTCCCATAGGTCTGACCTTGGCAGCTTTTATCAGGTGATGAATACTTTGAAAAGATTGCATTGTTTTCCAATCCTCTCTACCTTAAAGCAAAAAAAAAGAAAAGAAAGAAAAGATAATGCTTGATTGTAGATTTCTGCAAATTGATCATTTCATCTTGGTATGGAAAAAGAAGAAAAAAGATATGAATGCTGATGGAATTTTATCTGTTGTCTCTAAAAGGACATCTAAGACACATCCCCCCTTGAAATCTCAGGCCCCAACAGAGTTCGCCATCGCTTTGTAGATGCTGAGACATATCAGAGGGGGGAATAATTAAATTGTCTGTGTTACTTATAAACACCCAGTGTCTAACATGCACCCACCATGAAATGAGAGTTATGCTGAGTGTATTGGATGAATACCTGTCTTCTAGGTGTCTGTCACAAGTGGCTGATTGCCAATCAATTAGAAAATGCCCTGATGGAAAGTTAATTAGAGCATTCACTGCAATGAAAATAGGAGGTTGTGGAGATGCTTCTTGTTTATCTGATACCATAATACCATAAAAAATTGAATTACTCATTTTTAACGTGTGGAAAAGGCATCTCTTCTAGTGAGGTAGTGGCTCACAGACCTCAAAGAAATGGGGGGAAAGCTTCACAGCCTTAACAGTATGATCTTTTCATTTTACATTCTGTGAATGTTTCGGCGCATCTGGCCCTCTACTATAAACGTGAGTAATCCTCTGACTGACACACAGTGTGTTGTGCATCGGGCAAGTGTTTCAAATTACTGAGTTCAAAGGGTAATCAACATGAACACAGTCATAGAGTCCATAGACTCACTCATAGCCAAGATCATTATATCTCCATTTTAAAGGTGTGTTCAGACTGATTTCAAAGTGAATTTTAGAGGCAAAGCGGTTGCATATAAAGTCAAAGCAAAGACAGGAGTCGATGGAAAATTCAAGGCAAAATGTGACGTCCCACGCTGAAAAAACTTTTTTCGTTGAGGCTTTATGGATCCAATTCGTAAAGAAAAAAAAAAGTATAGTGTCTGGAACGAAGAAACAGAGAAACAAAGGTTCCTACTAAGTTTTGGGACCAGTCAGACGTTGAGGCTGTCAGCATATACAAACACACTGCAAACACACACCGTTGTTGCATAGACAGACATATGGTGTCGTCATATACATCAAAAATCAAAGAGCAGAAAAAAAACATCTGGATGCTTTCTTTTAAATTAAGCAATAAGTCTACAAAAGATTTAAAATACACATCTGACATACACATACAACATTTACCGTCAAGTAGAGAAAGAACCTTGATTTATTCATAAGAATAAGAATGAGTACATGTGCACACATAAGAATGTAGACTATGAGAATAACAGGTCACCAATGAAAGCAAAGAACAACAAGAAAATGCATGATTCCCAGTCAAAATACCATACCAAGTCTTAGAACCTTTAGCAAAAAGAAGAGGATTTTTGTAAGTGTTGTTCTCTGAGTAATTATGTAGAAAAGACCCCACTGTGAAAATCATATGAGACAGGTTAGCAGTTAGGACTGAACCCACAAAGAACTGGTCTGAGGTGAGATAACACATTGAGGCTGCAAGGTGCCATGGCCTATAACCTGCAGCTCTTGAATCCACAGTGCTTTAGAAAACACTTGACACAGGAACCCTGAATCATTTCAGTTCACAAAAATAATAAAATACATAATTAACATTCTCTTTTTGTATAATGTTGGATTTTAAAGGTCTTAATGTTAAGATTATAAACCTAAATTAGTCGAGATGTTTCATCCAAAACTAGATGACCCAGAAAATCTGATGCCTTATTTTTTTAAGACCAATGAACGACTGAACAAAATGTTGCCGCAGGAAGAGATTTCAGATGAACAGAGGAGACAGACAAGGCTGTTCATTTGAGGAAATTGCAATAATTTATTCTTATATAACATATGTGTTTTCAATCGTGTCCCCTCCTCATACTGCCAGAGCTGCCAACAGCAAATTATATCAAAATGAGTGGTATCCCCACTTCCATACTGATCATTAGTTCGCTAAACTGAGGGGACAGGTGAGGATCCAGTCCAATATTTCAACACTTAGATCAACGGAACTCGGTGTCTATGCCATGATAAAAAAATATTGCTTCATCAGCATCAACAGCCAAACACTAAACATCTCTGAAAATCCAATCCGTAACTTGTTAAAAGTTCACAATGAATTTTTAGCTCACCCCTTCTCGGCCAGGATCACACCACATAGTCGGCCTGTAAATCCTTAGCACCTTCTCCCGGCGAGTGCTGGCTGCCAGCACGCGCCTTCTCATTAGCATTGGCTCGGTTTCCTCAGATTAGCCATAATTAAACTGTGAAATTGGAGCCGTTACCTTAAATCAGGACACGGCGAGGACACCATGAGCTTGGTGACAGCGCTGCGCGGGATGCTGGAGGGGGGGGGGGTTGGAGAAGGGCAACGCTGCCCTCCTGGCTCACTGCCACCGGTCCTCCCCTCTGCTTTCATAGAAACAGACGACCAGTTCATGAAATAGGGATTCCCAGTGAGTGACCTGCAGAAAAGGGAAAGTCGCTGAAACTTATTGTTCTTACTGTTACAGACATACGCACTGACCGGTACAAACTGTGTGGTACTGTTGGGCCCCTCTTTTCTATTGTCTGACCTTAGAAGGACTCAGAGGGGCCAAAAGTCACTTGTGTTGTTTAGCTTTTTCATGATCGCATAACTTGATGTTTATTGGTGTGAACACTTTCTCTCCTCTCTGTTTTTATACGTACATTTTATACAATCTTTATCTGCCCTCTTCCTGTCTATCCCTTTCCACTGTTTTCGATTGTTATCTAAAATCATTTTCTTTAGTGAGCAAGGTTAAATGCCTTGGTCTGTGGCTCCTCTAAAATCCTTTAAAATCGCTTGTATGGTCATTTGAAACTGGTGCCGTCGTTGGTTCCTATTTACCAACGCACTCTCTTGCCACGCATCTGTTCTCATACTTGGGAATGATGATATGTACTGTATGTGGGTATGGAAATAGATTGTCAATCACATATTCCATTGCTATAAGGTGCTAGAACTGAGAATTGTTTAATTTCCGTAGCATCCATCATTATTACCCTCCATTTTCTAATGCGGGCCTTCTGTTGAAGACCTTCAGTCCAAAGCCAAAACCCGAGATAACCGTAACGATATCATCAAGAGTTATTTTCTCAGACTTTACGAGGCTACTGAGTCACAGAGGCCAAATCGCACATCTGGCTCGGTTGTCCTCTTCGTCGAGCAGACCGGTCCTATTGTGTAGGATCAGTGGAGTTCCCTTTAATCTGGGTTCTATCTTTGTTATGCAGTTTTATTCGATCCAGACTTTGACAACCAAATAAGATGAGAGAGCACTCTAACATTTATGTACAACAAGCATATTCCTGAAATATTTAGATACGGTCAGTGTTAACATTGATCTGTTTGATCTTGATCCTGTCCTCTTGGCTTCATCAGTCCGATGCAGTAACACTGCTCAGGAATCCAAGGAACCTGTAAACTGAAGCACCCAAGAACACCCCAAACAAATAGGTTTCAAGGCATCAAGCGATGCCAGTGACGTGCAGGCAATTTTCTCTGGCTTCTCAGGATCAATGTTCCTCACTTTTGCTATCAGAGAAATGGACTACTGGTCTAAAAGGAGGATTTAGTGGTGTTAATGTTGCATTTTGTCAATTGATCGGATGTTTTCCTTTTTCTTTTTTTTTTCTTGTTTTTTCTTTCATCGTCATACTTCCCAGTCATCCCGCACATACTTGCTAACAAGTCACATCCTTGCTTTATGATGCAATGTCTATGTAACAAACATCAACACCAGTATATTTCTGTGTAGCAGAAACCGCCTTTGCTCAAATAGGAAGTTGTTCATATTTTGTGCATGAAGTTGTGCAGTCTCTTTGAACACCTATACCTCTGACTTCCTTTATGTCCCGCACTAGGTTTTTGATGCGTGTTGCTGTTTTTTGCGCCGGTCTCCTCCTGGCTGAAGTTTGATGTCACTGTTTGTCATCCATGTGTTTCTCTTTTCTCTCTCTTTTGATTGTCTCACACATACAGATTATTTTATTCTTTTTCTTCTTACGGAACATTTTCATTTATGATGAAAATACAGAGTCTGAAGAGTAGATGGAGGATGTTTGATTAGACAACTGTGAATGTATATGGTACGGTATAGTTTTGAGGAATTGCCGATAATTCCAGTTTCAGTCCCTACGTGAATGTCCAGTGACCCTAGACTTTTTTTAACCTCCAGCATATTTAGCATCTTGCTTCCCATTCTTATACAGGCACAGCTTTTCTTCTGTTGGTGGCTGCTGGGTAGGTTCATTAAAGCATTTGGGGGCAAAGGTCATTTGGAAAAAAAAGTTCATGCATGCACGCACACTTTGACTGATTCCAAAATCAATCGGTTTTCTTGGGGTATTTATTGGCAGACATTTGCTGTTGTCAATGCTGTTCACAAATCAAGGGACACAGTAAGAATTGAAAAGAAAACAAACTAATACATGAAATATGGAAATCTGTCCTCCTCAATAATAAAAAATGTCCTCCAAAAGCCTAAAAAGTGTTACCAACTCAAAAACACACTGGGGCACAGCATAATCATTAGTGCACATGTTAAATGTAAAACAGTGTGCTGACGTACCAGGTGTATGCGCCTTGAGATCCAAACAGGAGCCTGACTCACCTATGAGACGACTGGTCCATTTTGAGTGAGTTTCAAGCAGCGCTCCTGCGCACCCGAGGAACGCCCGGCAGCCACGTTTAGTCGGGAAACCGTCCCGCTGCAGCTGCTCGTTTGAGGGGTGGGTGGGATGCAGTGGGAGGTGAGCGGGGAGTATGGGGGGGATTCAGGCCCAGGGGGTTGTTGTCATGACGATGACACGGGTCTGGACCGGTGGGGTGCTAATGATGAATAATTATGCAAGTTTTTTTTAAATATTGTTGTTCCTTTTTTTTTCCCCCCTCCTGTTGTGAAAATTGTGACCTCGCCCCTGATTTCCTGGTGTTGGGGAAAACAAGAAATGACTTTGATGAATGGAGACTAAATGGTGTTGCAGAGAATCCTGTTCGCCGCAGAAACAACACTCCCCTCAGGCAGGGTCGCTGCCATTTTGTTATATGTGCTCTCCGGGTCATATGTATTTAATATTCCGCGGCTGGCTGAGGCTGTTAGCCGCAGCCTTGCCAACTGCAGCTAATGGCACCGTGCTAGCTTGCGAACAGTGCATTAATGCCAGAGCCGTGCTCCACTGATGATTTTTCAGCGAACATTATAGCAGGGAGGTTGTAGTCAACAAGTATTAAACCAAAAAGGATGCCCGCATTCAGATCGTAATCAGTCAGCTAAGGAAGGTGATTTAAACATGAAGGCCAGACTGTTCGTCGTGCTTGAAATTACATAAGAGAACGTGATACAACTGCAGGAGTGTTAGATAAAACAAGCAATGAACGTTCTCTAGCTGAAGTGTTATATATCGATTTAAAATCTTTGAAATAATGGATTTTTTTCCATTTCTATATGTGTGTGTTTTCTTGTATTTCTTGACTTGAGGACCCAGTGTTCTCATAAGATTAGAAATAGGATATTTTTATGCCACTAACTTCCTGAAGGGTTCTTTGAATCATCGGGCTGTGGATTAAAGAGGCACTATGTCCAGATTACAAAACAAGCATATCTCACTTCCCTCTTGTGGTACCTTGCCATGTAGATACTTTTAGCTGAATGTGCCCGTGTCTTTAAATATTTGTTTCTGACATTTCTGAGTGCCAGAAATACGGACTACCCACAATGTTGAAAAAAATTAACATCAAATCCTTCCAGAGCCATCCCCATCTGTCACTGTGAGCACTTTCCAGTTTAAGGTCTTTTTATTGGAGAACTAGTTGCAGTCTTTGTAGTGTGGGTGAACCCGTCCCTTAAATGATAAGGATGGTGTTATTGTATATTTTTTTTCTCTGCCGTCCAATCCCACGAAAAGACTAACGTCAACAATGTGTTTGCCTGTCTCTCAGTACTCTCTGACGTCCTATTCTGTCTGTGGCCCTAAGCTCCAAGCCCATTGGTTCCTACTGAAGATGTGAATCTTTCAAAACAAACGTATAGTTTAATTTTGGAGCCATAGTTTTTAGCAAACAGTAGTTGAACAGGAGTAAATTGGGCTTTTGTTTGGGATAATTTTCAGCCGTGGATTAATCCACGCGTTGCACCAGTGACTGCTTCTGGCGGCGGTGTGTATGCATGTGATCATGGTAATGAGGGAACATGTCAACCAGAGCAAAAGTGTGGCTTTTTGATTTTTTTAGTTCATTTTGGACAAAAATGGAGCTCTATGGCACAGAGAAATAAAAATACACAGCAGTTGTGAGAGTCACAATGAAATAAAAAGGAATGATTATAACCAGTATCATAAAACACACGCATTACCTGTAGAGTCATAAAAAGTATTTTCTGCTGGTCGTATATCACAATCTTTTTTTTTACTTTCGCTTACTAGAAAACTGTGTATTCCGCTAGTTGTTGGTGCCAGTTGCACTAGTACTGGTTGGTGTACAGTCCCAAAAAACTGTAATGAAAACCACAATGTCAGTCGATGGAAACTGACTCAACAACTAATTGATTTCATCTGAAATTTTGTAAAGACGCTCATTGTACAAAGATTCCTGCAAAGGGTTTCTTTTGGAATGAAAAACAAAAAATAATGAGAGCAAGTTGTACGTGACAGCAGTTTAGCAAAGCTTTGCACGTCCAACTCCTATCACTCTATCACTCTCGCTACTTCCTCTCTCTCTTCTTTCCCTCTCTCTGTCTCTTCACACAAAATGCTGGTGTGAAGCCATGAACACTGTTTTTGGTTGCTGCTCATTTGACCTCAGCTCATAATGCTACCTGAAAGAACCTCCGAACCACTCCCTTTTCACCGTCGATCCCTGCAGTTTTGAGAATATTTCAGTGCGGCTGAGCTCCATGTTGAAGAGGGAAAATATGTGCAGAAAAACAACAGTACACACATAGACACATGATACGTCCACAAACACAGAAAACACACACTCAGAGGCGCAGCCATGCGCACAGATACTGTAGTCACCCCTGCTACACACTTCCTAATCAACTCCTAACTCTTGCACACATGAGCTAGCGCTTGTTCCACAAATACTGCCTCATACATGCCATCAGCCCCTCACACACACTTACTAAAACACGCACTGGCAGGCAGCAGGCGGACTTGTGGGTGATTGAATGTGAGGGAGAGGCGAGACGACAAGCGTAGCATTCACCTTGATCAACAGCCTTTTCTTGGCTTTGAAGCACAGTGCATACTAATGCTGCTGCTCTATTTTAACAAGCTAATCTGGGCAGAGCGTCAACGGCAACACACTGTAACTATGCACGCACACGCACACACACACCAACATATGCATAGACTTACACAATATATTTCTGCAGTAGTTTGGAGGGTCTGTGCTTGTGTGTAGGTTTCTTTGTTGAGGAGGGTCAATGACACATTGGGTTTGTGGCTTGATGCATTACAAGCAGATTAAGAGCTAATCAGACAAAGATATGATAATTTAATGAATTTATTCCAGTTTTATGTTAATTATACTGTATGGACGACTGACGATACAGGTCAGAAGTCTGGTCTAGAGTTGATAATGTGATCTCCTCTTGTCATATCAACACAAAGTCACAAACAGCTTCAATCTAATTTCATTCACTTGGCGTAATAATGGTTAAGATTAGGCAATTAATGCCCGTTTGCATGTACCCTTTGTGCAACTCGAGCAGGTCAGATAACTATCTGATGTCAAAAAAGCCAAGCGCAAATGTAACCAAAGAGAATTTGAGATGGACCGAAAACATTGTAGATGGATTGTTCATTGAAGACTCATTCCAGGCAAATGTTGAAAAGGTGTAAGTGCACCCATCTCTCCAAGATACAGTATATACATTATCTTTCCTCCTCCCAAGTGCAACAACGTCGGCGAGCAATCTGGTGGAGTTAGCGACCAACACGTTCTTTCAGTAAAATTTGCCACTTTTCTCCCCATCACATGTAAGTGACAGGTAGAAAGGGAAACCAGTGATTTCAGCACATAAGGCCATAGAAGAGATGCACAGAGTTCACTGTTTAGTCCTTTCTGATTTAGCCATTACCAAACAGCTTCAGGTGCATTACCACCCCCCTCTCGACTCGAGTAGGCCCAATACTGATGAGCATATGGCCCGGGAACATCAAGATGGGTGAAAATGTAGATGGATATACAGTAAGTGGCCAATTGGTCAAGATTAGGAAAAGATAAGGATGGATGCTCCAGAGAAACCAACACTCGTGCTTCGTATGAGTAGATCCTAAGACAGTAATAAAAGGATACACCTTTAGAAACTGCTGAGAACTGCAGATGAGAACCCTCTCAAGAACGTCCTAAATGTTCTTTCATGAAAGCTCCTTTAGAGCCCCTTTTCAACCGTGACAGTAATCCTCCATGTGGCTGTAGGCCTGTTTCCGTACAGCAGAGCGTTGTCTGGTGGCACCGCACATCTAGTAGATATTTATTTGTCATGGGAGGGAAGAAAACAATCCACTGGGACCCACAAGCAGATGTAAAAACGGCTCTAATGACGTGAGAAAAGTCATTGTTATCACCTTCCCCTCTGTCTGCATCGCATTAGAAAATAACCCTCAATTTATTTTGTTAGAGCTCTGAGGCATCCTCGTCAGTGCAGAGAGGATGGCTGATAAAGGTGATGGTTGAAGGGGATTCATCCATCCTTCTCTCCCTCGTTCTCTTCCTCCATCCCGCAACCTGCCTCTGCTACAGACAAGACTCCATTTGATGTTTGAGGAGGCAGGCAGACAGAAAATGTTTCTCTGTGCTTCTAAACAGCTCTTTCCAAATATCGTTACTTTCTCAACCAGGTTTGCGGACACGTTCAGCACTGGTCAGATCGAATTGTTGAAATAAGTCTGGAGCTCTGCTGCCGTCACGCCCTGTGACTGAAAATGACAGACATCTGCGAGATGTTATTTGTGATATCTGCAACAATATCTGATAGAATGCATTACAGCTATAATATGGAATTCTTTTCTTTTTGCAGAGTTCCAATATAGTTAGATAGTACCACTGGAGTGTAGCAGTTAGATGCATCACTTCCACCAGTTTTGTATGGCGATGATTTGCGCTAGAAACCCCTATCACATGTTGGGGCAGGCAACCAAGCAATTCAGTTGAGCGCTGAGGTGCATCATATATGAAGACTAGTCTGCGAGCATCCTCTCCCTCTTTATACAAGTGCTCATTACAAAATCTGCCATCTCTTTGGTTAAGGCCTGGTTAAGTTTCGGAAAGTAAAACCTGGGTGTTAAGGGTTAGGGAAAAAGGTGGCCTTGGGAAATTAATTGTGCTTTATAGCATCGAAGATTATTTGGTGGAAACCACAGCCCATTTGCTGGTGTACACACTAGATAACAATATAATGACACAAAGTTGTCCTTTTCAAATGCAGCTTGTCTGGGGTTAAACGTGTACATTGGCACAAACGGACACACACCTGTTCAAAGATCGTGTACGGCGTGGTTCGGCTGCAGTGTCTGTCCTGTTCTTCCCCCCATCCAACACAGAAAAGAGAGAAGGAGCCAGACGGAATTCACAAGAGTGAAAGCTAAACTAAACAGAAACCAAGCTTTATTTGGGTTTTGTTTCATTAACGCTACGTACTACAATATTAAAGAGACAATTCATGGTCCAGCATATTTGATCCATGGGACTAAGCTTAAATATGTAAATGAACAGGTATCAAAAAGACAGTTTACAGTAGTATAACAATATCTCTTTTCTGGAGATGACACGCACAATTATTTGCACAATGACAAGCGGTCAGGAAAACCTTTACATATTTGAGCGAATGGCTGACGTTTTTCCAGTGAGAACGATCTGCGTTTGCTTAATTGTTGGGGACAACAGTCAGTGCATGGTGTCTTTAAGCTCCCGGGGTGTGATTGGGCTGGTGAGATGGAGCTCACAGATTTAGACCGGCTGGCGGTGATGCAGCTCCGGTTGAGACTGTCAGGAGAATTGCTTCATGCTCGTCTCTCCGACGGCAGGGGAGAGACGGTTACATCGGCCTCCACTTTCAAGCTATTTTCCAGCTTGTGAAGTGAGCTTAGCTATAGGTACAAAACAGCGTGTGCGAAAAAAGAAATGAAGAGGAAGGGAACAGGCATCAACTGTGTGTTTATGCACTGAGGTAGATACAGAATATGTGTATTCATGTGAGGCCGAGGATGTGTGCTAGAAAAAGAGAAGGAAGGAAGGAAGGAAGGAAGCTATTTTGAATGAGTTCGCAAAGGACAAAGAAAAGCAGAGGTAGAAACTGAGCGAATCTGTGTATCACCAGTGTGTTAGTACAGTATATATCTGAATACATGTGCATACTGTGTGTGTAAATGTGTATTTGCTGTCTTTGCAAGTATGAGTGGGATCATTCTAGATACCCAGACTCCATGGTGAAAGTTTCTTTAATTAATCAGTACCACAATGGTAAAAAACACTCCATTACAAGTACAATTCCAGTATTGAAATATTGTCTTAGTGTGACTATTGGCAGTAAAATGTTCTCAGGGATTCAAAATAAAAAAAACTTATACTGACGAAGAGTACATAGCATAGTGTAGCTTGACTCTGTGGTTAATGCTATTTATCACCAGTGTTTTCAGGTAAGTATTATAAAGAAGAGAAAAGGGTAAATAAGGAAAGAAAACAGGAGGGGAAAAGGGAAAGAATGATGAGAGAGGGAGAGAAGGAAACATGAAGGAATAGGAAGTAATAAAAGAACTAAAAAGGACAAGATGGAACAAAGTACAGAAAAAAGAAAAAAGAAGAAGAAACAAGAAAGGAAAGACGGAAGGAAAGAAGGAAGCAGAGGACAGAAGTATAGATGTAAGAGGGAATTAAAGAAAGCAAGATAATTGTAGTTATCTTCTATGAAATTGGCTCATGTTTTGTACGTAAAATCTGTAGCCAGAAACCCCAGAAAAGTAGTCAGAAAAATAATCCACAAATGCGAGGGTAACCACACAGAGAGCCCCGAAAAGTTCTTTTATAAGGATCTTTGGTGAACTTTGGCATGAGCAATGTGTTTTGCTCAGCACTTGCAACAAGCCGAGGAGAGAAAATAAGCAAGCACATCAGTTATGCCTAATTAATCAGGTTCATTTTTTATGACTTAATGTAGCAGTTGCAGCACCTCCTCTCTGATGCACGCTGTGTGCAAAACTCATTCTTCTTTCCTCCTGAAAATTACTATTTTTTTTTTGTAAAATCAGTATTATGTTGAGTACTGTAGTAAAAGCAGAAACTAGAGTGGCCTTGCCCCAATGACTGTTTGGACCCAGAAGCAGAACACAGGCTCGGGTTGAACAAGCTGCACAGGATTTATTGTAAAGGTAAGGAGGGCTGAGCAGACTGAGGTGAGGACTGAGTGATGAATGAGAGGCTGGCAGGTGATGAGGGGCAGAGCGTAGAGGCCGATGGCAGGTGAAGCAAGGCTGGGAGATGTTGAGCAGCGGACGGGATGAGGTTTGGTCCTGGGGCACAAGAGATATAAGGTTAGTCAAAAAGGCAGAACTCAAGGACGCAAAGAGCTTGCGCCAAAAAAAAAAAAAAAAAGACATTGAGGCCAAGCGCTTGTACCACACAGGTAGAATGAACAATTTGGCGACAAGTGGCTGGAGAACTGGGGTATAATTACTTCACGCTGATGAAATGATGAGGAGCAGGTGAGCTGGCTGACGCGATCAGGAGGAGGCATGGAGTGGAGCAGGTGAGCTCAGAGACACACAACCCAGCACCGGCAAACAGGGACGGAGAGAGAGACAAACACTGGAATCACAAAGACAGGGAAAACAGGAGAAACACAAGGAAAAAGCAGAAAAACCTGGAGCCTTGGCCAAGACCGGGGCAATTGTACTTCTCAATTCTGCCCAGAATCAAAAAAAGGTATTTTGGTTTTCTGGTCTCATACAGTGCAATTAGCTCTGCAGTCTTTCCGTTGCAGTTTGTCCACTATAATGCAAACTGCATGAAATACCTCGTCACAGTCCGTTTGTCGGTCAGCCCAGATGTTATGCTTGCTCACTGTATGTTGAAGATTTATGTCCCAGGGGGCATCAGGGCCGAGGGGCTACCATATCATGCGGATGATGGCTCTTTTGTCTTGGGGTGCCATCCTAGAAGACAAGACGAGCGGGGGCAGAACGGTGGGTCGCAGGAATCCAAAATATGTTGCACCGCACAAAGGACATCAGTTTGGTGGTCTTGGGCTGAATGAGCCGTCGTTTCGGTGAAAAACAAGACTGAGAGCCTTTCATTTTGTATCCGTCGGTGACCGTTTGAATATCACACAAGCTGAGTCCCGACGACGGCCAGTGACGGCCTCTGATGTCATTTCTATCTGACAGAGCTGACAGCGGAGTTGATGCCTGTGTCGGTCTGAGGCCGTCAGACAAAGAGGCTGACACGTCTGTTTTTAAGGTTCTGAGATGAGTGATGTTTTCCGAGCTCATTATGTGGAGACGGTTGGTCTAAAAATCCTCTGTTCATCCATAGTTAATGATAGTGGGGAATGTGTCTCTCCGGGTGTTCTGTTAGGGTCCAAGTGGTAGCAGGAGAAAAAGTCAAGTCATACAGAGAAGAGATCTTTATGGTCACTATCAATGCTAACGTTTTACTCGTTTTAATCAAAACTGATCGACCTGTGGAAGAGAGAATTCACAGTGACGATACAAGTGTGTTTAAACACAACATACGCTCTTTCTTCAGATGCTACTTATGACCAACGGAAAATAACATTTTAGCATCGTATCTTACTAACATTAAAAGACATCAGGCGCTAGTATAATAACCACAAACAGATGTGAACGTCTGGGTGAATATTGCAGCTAGATTTAGTGAGAAAACTGAGAGCTTTGGAGTTTATCGAAAATCTCTCTGTTGTTAAATTAAGGGAAGCGCTTGATCTAATCTAATCAATACTATAACAACCGGTGTCCGAAGGCAGTTTTAACAAGGTGTCGCAATAGATTTAGCAGTGAAATGTCATTATTCTAAAAACAGCATTGTGTTTTACAGTATCTGGTCATAGGAAGTAGGAACGTGACACTGCCGTACCAAGTTCTTTTAATGGTAAAGGTGCTACATGTAAGTATTTTAGTTTAAAACATTCCAAAATTAGGTAACATCGTCAACAGAATGTGAACAGTTTCGGCGTTGTGTCAAAGATGTATTTGCATAGTGTTGCAGAAATATCTACTGAAGTTAGCATGACAACCCGCTGACCCCGGCCCGGCCCGTCTCCTAGTAACACTTTGTACCTCAAGAGGCGATAGCGAGTCGCTGTAGTGTCCAGCCTTACCTCAGTCCAAAGTGAGAGGATGAAGAAGTAGCGCCGCCCAGTAGGGCAAGAACCCACGTTCAGCAGCAAAGAGAGGAAGTGACTAGAGACAGAAGCAAAACAGGAGTTGACACTGGCACTGGAGACGGCTCTCGGCGAGTAAAGGAATGAAGTTGATTTTTATTGTTTTTGTGCAATAATGTCAAAATAATTTGTTGGAATTTGGCCATTATCCATTTAGTGGCACTAAATAGATAATTTGATGCAACATGGACCCAGTTTGAAATGGCAACCTGTTGTTCTAACCCATTTCCAGTGATATCTACAACCCAGGGTACTGTCAATGACTTGCTCCACCTATTTAGCTACAGAGGGTAGTGGAAATTAGAGCAGCTACCAAAGCAGCTTGAATTCTTCTTCCCCCCCTTTTTACAACTTAATATCTTCTGTTTTAGTCGTCCCCTGGAGTAGGAACCCCTGATACCATCTTCCAACTATTTCAGTGGCAAAGAGCAACATGGCAGGAGCAATGCAACAAACCAACATGACAGATTCTGGTTACAGATAAGAACTAACATGGCTGAGGACCATTCAGCATGAGCACAATGCTCCATTCAGACAAATCTATTGCTTCACAGACGGTGTTACAAACCTGTGGTATCTCACACAGCACATCTCCTCCACTTACCTCTTACAACATAGAATAGACACTAAGGTACACTACGTTTAATTCTTGCCGACAACATCTACTACACAGTGTGTACGCAACCATGGCCTAGTAATGTGCATCCGGTGGAGTGTTCACCTAATATGGTCTCGCTCAGCGTTTATGTAGACCTTGTTTTCAAAAGTTTAAATTAAGAGTGGTATACTACGCTCTCCACTCAGTGAGGTTTTTTTTTTTTTTCCCCCTATCAAGGGCTTTAATGTCACTTTTCATGGTACTCAGTAGAATGTACACAGTGGTTTTAGGTTCAAAAATTCACCAGAACTCAGTTGGTATGAGCTTTATTAACAGTGAATTTACATAGTATGGGTATAGTCCCTACAGTACAGAGAGATGTCGAATAAGAATAAATCAAGGTTGTAATTTCATGAAAATGTAGTAGTTGGTAAAGCGAACACTGCAAAAAGTAAGCGGTTAAGTCATTTTCCCTCCGTATCAGAACACTTCAGAGTAGATTACCACAGTTAGACTGCAGCTCTTTAGCTGCTAAATACTCCACCTTGTTCACAATCAAGTTGCTAATGTCATTAGTCTGCCATTCGGTGCTGGGCAGGTATTGTACAGTGGTTTTATTAGGGCTTTTTGCACGAAACAGAACCGAAACAAGGAGCCACAAGAGGCTGAAAAGCTCCATAGACCCGAGGGAAACTGCAGACTTGGGTTATAATTATCTGTCAGTTGGTCCCAAGCGACACATTTAACACTGAAAGAGTCATTACCTAAAATTTAAGCCTTCAGTAAATCGAAATATACTAGTTGAAAGTTCAGAAATTAATCAGTCGAGGCGTTTTGACTGAGGCTGGGACAGAAACGGGTGAATAAGGCGGGTAAACCTCCTGCTTGTAAGCTGTTGTTACAACCGTGAAGCAGAGACAGAGACAGAAAGAGGGAGAGCAGGTAGAGGGGGCAGTGGGTTGTGTGTTTGTGGGTTGTAGAGAATAAAAGCCTAACGGGATGTGATATTCGTGCTGCTGAAAGGGGAAGGAAATTAAATGTTGGTGCCCAAAGCTCCTTTAACCCTCTGTCTTCTAGTTCGGTTAGCTTGTGTTCAGAGCATTGAGAGTTGGGTTGGTGGGGGTCGAATGAAGTCTTTGGGGGGGGGCTTCAAACTGAAAGGCACTGGTGTGTGTCCAAAAACCAGACATACACACACACCCACACACACACACACACACACACACAGAGGAGAGCAGGGTCCTCTCTGCCTGCCAGCTCCAGCTGTCGCCAAGGGGGACAAAAGGTGGTGTGGGGGTGTATGTGAAGGAGTTGGGGGGGGGTTGAATAGAAAGATAAACTGAAGAGTCCCCCCCCCTCCACACATGTACCCACACACACGCACTCCCCAGAAAGGACCTTGTCATCTGCATTAGGCAGCATCTCCTCTCTTTGCCCCCGCAATTTCTTTTCCAAGCCGAACTCCAGTGGTAAGACGGGAGACACACACACACACACACACACACACACACACACACTCACTCACTCACGCAGATATTCACACAAACACACGCACACAAACAAAGATGCGGACAAACACACACCTTCCTGTCTTAATTCTCTAACCCTTCTCCCATGTTTGCTGCAGCTGTTAGTCCTCCATTGGCCTCAGTGCCTCCCTCTCCACTCCCTGCTGCTACTAACTCATTAGTCCTACTTGTTGATTAGGCCTGGGGTGGCCGTGGTGTGTGTGTGTGTGTGTGTGTGTGTGTGTGTGTGTGTGTGTGTGTGTGTGTGTGTGTGTGGTGGAGTGGGTCACCTCCCCAAGTAACAGCAAAACTGTTACTGTCAACTGCACTTTCTCTTTTGACAAAGACGGTTGGGATAGTCACAGACTAGCTGGGTACAGGAGATGGAAAGATACAAGGTGGATTCGTTCGGATGTGAAAACTTAAATGATCATTTTTAACTACTGAGCAAAGGAAATTTGAATCAGATGGACTGGAGAAACGAAATTGGTATATATATCAAAAAAGTATATAAAAGTATATAAAATATAAAAGTATATAAAATAAAGCAAGAAGTAGTTAAGGGTCCAGATTCACGAGACAGTTTTGTCTTGTGAATCAGTCTTTGTTTAACAAGTTGTTTTGTTTTGTTTTTGGTTTAACATGGACCATATGGTGTTTCCTGTTTTGCTTGTATTCGGCAGGTTCCACACAATAATTCAGAAAAGTAAATCCTCTTTTGATCGACGTAATTGTTGTGAGACTGAACTAAGCCTGCGTAATTTTTTGTTGCAATCATTGTTTCACACAAAAGTCCGATCACTTTTTGCTTTAATTTAACATTAAAAAATTATATAAAATTGCAGGTTTAGGTAACTTGTTTAAAATTTACATTTGTCATAGTTCACAAACAGCCCTGTTTACAACCTGTTGAAGGAGAAACTTTTATTAACTTTCATTTTATTCAGTGGACATAAACATACATTTCCATTTTAGTAACCAATGCTGGGATTTTTAAAAAACAATAACAGGGTCAATATTTGACATTAAAACTAATCTAATGACCATGAGATATTGGCCAAT
The DNA here is from genome assembly GCF_016859285.1 of Xiphias gladius. NCBI lineage: Eukaryota > Metazoa > Chordata > Actinopteri > Istiophoriformes > Xiphiidae > Xiphias > Xiphias gladius. The sequence continues at coordinate 25,512,340 of NC_053413.1, read as the reverse complement.
GTGTGGGAATTTTGTGTTTATGTTAAAAAAAAAAAAAAAAAACTTATGAAATGGATCCTTCAAATTTTTTTTTTTTTTTTTTTTTTGGAACTTCAAAAAAATAAACCTGTGATGGACAAACTGTATAATAGCCACACTGTTTCTAAGTTTGTCAAGGATAGTTTGGGTATTTCTTTGCTGCAGTTTCTGTATTTGTGATAAACTAAAATCCAACAAACTGTATTTGACCATAAACGGTCCATTTACCAATGATGACTTGACTGACTGGATGTTACCCTCTTTTTAATCTATAAGACATTATAAGCTGTTGGTAGCCACTGGTCCAACATCTCACAGCTCCATTACTTAAAAGGGATTTTTTTTTTTCTTTTCGAACTAGAGACAGAAAGCACTTTGAGTTTTTGAAACCAAGTCTTGACGTATGAGCGCGAGATTTCCTACATCTATGCACAACATCTTCATCTGAAAGAGTCCCAGTCCCTAACAGAGTCCTAAGGTCTTATTACAGTCAGCTTGGAAAATAAGACACTGCAGTGCCAGTGGAGACAATTCTGTCTGATACTGAACGAGAAATCTTGTAGCTTCTCAGCTGCAGGAATTTTTTGAATCGAGCAGCAGTTTCTTGTCAGCAGAGGACTGATCTGCCTAAAGATATTTCCGTGTGTTTCCAGAAAACAAGTAAATGTTGCCATAAAGACAGAGAGATTTTAATTTGTTTGAAGGGAAAACCACATTTTTTAAGGCTCAGCATGCGTCTGGCGAGGTGTTTTCTCTTTTTCCAACCTCTGCAACCTCCTCCTCCTGCTCCTCTTCCTTTCGGTCTCCCGCTCCCTGTTCCCTTCCTCCTCCTTTTTTTTGCCTCCTTCCCTCTCTCCTCATCTTTTCCTCCTCCTCCCTTTCGCCTCGCTCCCCTCTCTTGTCCTCGCCTCCTCTTCCTCTCCTCTTCTTCCTCCTGTCGGCAACATGTGGAGCTGTCGCCATGGCAACGAGGGGTGGTGACATGTGCAGCAGACAGGCAGGGAATGGAGGGAGGGATGGGAGGAATATAAGGAGGAGCCCCACAGCGCACTTTGTAGTCTCTCTCTCTCTCTCTCAGAAAAAAAATAGCATCTCATTCCTCTCTGTGTGGAAGTGGTGGAGGCTACTGGTCTTCTTACTCCTCTGCTCTCCTCTTCTCTCCTCTCCTCTCTGAGCATGTGCTCAGTTGTGTCAGGGAAAAGACTGGAGAGAAATCTCTCGGTGCATTTTTCCTCTCTTTTTCTAACGGATGAGGCAAATGGCAGGAAGAAGAAGGAGAAGGAGGAGGAGAGGAAGCCGGGAACTTTGCTTTTTTTTTTTTTTTTTTTTAAATTCTTTTCAAAGGACAGAAGGGGGGTAATGGGAGGAGATGAAACTCCCTCTCTCTCCCACTCACTCACTCTCTCCTCCTCCTCTTCCTCCACCACCGGTGTGGTGCTGTCTCCGAGTCGCTGGCGTCGGTGCAGCTGGAGTGGAATGGGAAATTGGCGCGGGAGGAGGTGTCCGTTGCAGCACCTCGCCATGGATTTTGGGTAGGATTTAATTGTTGTTCTGTAGGCAGATTTTCCTCATAACCCGCTGCTTTTGAATTTCTCTGCCATTTGTCCCAAAAATCTTTACAAAATACCAAAAACGATGTGTCTGTCCTGCTGTTGCTCTCCTCCTCATCCGTTCCTCTGTTGGCTTGAGTAGTACATTCGTGCACATTTTACACACGGTCCCTTATTCAAGTATATTTTTGCACCCAGTTTTATTTCTAGCATTTTGTGAACAACAACTACTTTGCTCCATTCAAAAAACCGACTGATCTTAACCAAAAAGTAGAATTTCTTGAGGTGAACGAGCAGTGGGAGTATCCGTGGAGTTTAGTAACTGATTGACGGCGCGCCCTGGTAGAGGGGCTGCATGTAGCTGCATCTTACCGTAACATTGTGATAACATTCGGTTTAATGGGATTTACTGCTGTTTTCATTTTCCCCAGCTGCATCTTGGCGCCGCTAGAGCGCAAACTTTAAATCACGCTGTGTATTTTTAATCTTGCAAGTGATATCCAACTTGGAGGAGGATCCTTATTTGTATGCAGTGCGTGATGTTGCTGAGAAATGGATTCACGCAGTTTTTTTTTCTGGCCGAGACATGAAGGGAAATGAAAAGCACGTGAGATTGACAGTCTTTCTGTTCGATTTTTGGACAGAAGTCCATATCGGTGAGATGCATTTTACAGCGTGTTGTTGGGCTTTTTTTTTTTTCCTAAATTGCGTGTGTGGACTTTGGCTCGGGCGCGCGTGTGTTTTGATGCGTGTGCAGTGTGCACACATGAACGCAAGCATGTACAGTGTTTGAGTTTGTGTGGGCGTGTGGAAAAATTACCTGCGTAAAAGTGTGTACAAGTGTGCACCTGAAGACGTGAGCGCAGCAAATATAAAATCGCTCTGCGTATCAGAACGTGTGCATGTGAGCGCATGCTACACACACGTGTGTAAAATCGCTCATCGGCCTGCGTAGATACACACAAGGTGTACGTACTTGCATGTGCAGTGCGTGCGTGTGTGCGTGTGCACGCGCGCGTGGTCTGCGGTGCATTTCTGCCTGCTTGTTCGCTGAAAGGTTTTGTTAAAACCCCGGCTGAACTTTTTCAAAGGCCCAGGATGAATCAGAGGTGAGGGACAGATCTTTGTTTCCTACAGCAGTCGTGGTGGTGGAAAACAATGGACGGCCGCCGCTCTCCCTCTGACCTTTTTTCACCCATTCTGAATAAGCCAGAGCCGTGCAAATCCATCTGCCTTTTGTCTATGGGAGCCCGGCTAATCCACACCCCCCTTCACACACACACACACACACACACACACACACACACACACACACACACACCAACCAGGAGACCTAACCCCTCCACCGCTAAACCTCCATCTCAAATACAGATACCAAAAGCTGCACACACACTTATTTCTACAACAGCCGTCGGAGACTTTTTCAAACTGATTTCCCCCATATTCAGATTTCTTAATTGATTTTAGTAAAGCCGATTATTGTAAGTTGATGAATTAAAACGCGACCTGCACATCACGTTCACCGTGGAAAGAGGTGGTGGAAGGGAAGCCAATTTCAATGTGAAACTGAATCAAAAATTCCCCAAAGGAGAAATGGAAAAAAAAAAAACTAAAAAGAGATTCTGCGGTGGTACATTTCGTTTCCCTCTCTTTTCGAGGGTTTTTGTTCTTTCCCCTCCTGTTCCAAGATGCCTGTCCGTCTGAAGGGAGTGTGTCGGATATTTGGTGAAAGCCAGCATCCTTGACGGACTCTGGTAATGCTTTTCAGAAATACTCAGTCAGGAGGAGCCGCACACTGTATGTCAAATCATGTTTGCCTGAAATGAAATGAAAAATTTGCAAGTACAATGGCTTTTGCGGGAGCAGATGGACAATAGAGGTGGAGGCATGAAAGGAACTCCCGTCTCCCCTCTGCCTTTGGGGAGACGATATTTGCCTTTCATTTTTAGCCACTCACTGAAATAGACTTGATCAAAATGTCTGATTTTCCTCCAGAAGCAACTGTGTTGTATGATAAAAAAAATTGGACCTGTGAGCCAGGAGCGATCCAGATTGAAGTCCCGAGTGCTATTTCACGCTGGCCGTGTTCCGTTTTGCTACAGAATCGACACAGGACCCGCACTGATTATTGTCTCAGATTATTCCTTTTTACCTACGATCAGACCAGCAACACAAATGTTACATTTCCCTCACTTGCTCTCCGCCGAGCTGCGTTTCACCTATGCTGCGCCTCAAGCCCGTAGCATGTAATTTGATTTAAAAGTGTTAAGCCACAGGAGGAAGAGCCGAGAAGGGCCTTAGAGCTCCGGAGCCGAGCCGATAACCTCTCACTATCGGATACAGAGTATAGGTGAAACACAGACGACAAGAATAGGAATGGCTACGCAGACCCAGGTAGCCGACGCCTGAAAGGTTTGGAGAGTATATTTTAAGAGTTCAGTTTCATACTGTATGTTACTGAAAAGGTTACACAGTCCTTCGCACAGTAATGGCTGCACACATTGGCTCATGTGTGAATGTTCCACATCCCATCCTGAGCAAACGTTTGATTTTCGGTCATTGCGAATTTCTGCTACATCTGCCTCTGCAGCGCGGGCAGAATGGCTGCTCGTTTTTACATGGCTGCGAACGATCACACACACCGAAGTCTCTCTCTCTCTCTCTCTCTCTCTCAATGACACACACTCCTCCATCCCTTTACTGTTACTAACAACTGCAGCCAAACTTGATTAAGCAGTTGGGGTCAGGCTACATTTGTTTGAATCAAGAGACAGACATGCTAGGCAGCCATGATAAAGAGACCAAGGGGGGAGGTGGAACCAGTGTGTGCGTGTGTGTGTGTGTGTGTGTGTGTGTGTGTGTGTGTGTGTGTGTGGGTGTGTGAGAGAGAGAAGGGGGTAGCGAGCTTTGGAAACGCCGGCATCTGTCCCGTGAAAGATGACTGAGCTGTTACAGTTAGAGCCTTGAATTATGGGCCATTACTCGCCGAGCAAGATGCAATCCCTCTCCATGAAACTTAATTTGACAAAACAATGAGATGACTCGGGGAGTAAAATGACAAATGAAGTTATTTGATCTGTGGTTGAAAAAAAAAATAAATACATTTTGCGAAAGATGATTGCAGTGGAAGCATGTAGAATCAGCAGTAATGCATTATTAATGGCCGAGCCCACGACACGTACGGGCTACTGCTCAGCTACCTTTGTTTACGATGCCTCCTTAACAGCTGGCACTGCTGCCGCGATCCTTTACGTTAAGACCACATTAATGAAAAGAAACATTAAAAATGCACAATCAAACCACAGTCAACTGTATCTACTTTTATGCATTTCAAATGCAATATTAATATCTGCAGCCATACGAGTCTAACATCAACACACCCTGCGTTATGTTTATTACTGATTTATGAACAGCCTCGGTAGTAACTTGCGGTTACTAGTGGATAAATCTTTTATACGCTCTGAATTTCTCACTTTTCTTTTCTTCCGCTTTATTATTATATATTTTTTTCTTAGCAGTGAGAAAATGCTCTTTAGTGCAGCGCCCCAGTCAGAGACGCCCACTGTTTCCTTTCAAGGCCACCACATTACTATGCAACCAGCTTTTACAGTACGGCTTAGAGTTCCCCAAGCAAAGTGGACACCCCACAAAGCATCGAACAACTGTTGTCCCCCATTGTGGGTCTTTCTGCAGGCACCCTTTATCAGGTGCTGAATGCAGCAGCAATGAATGAAATCATAGGGGGTGGGTTGGCAAGGAGGGGGGGCATCATCAAGTCGTGATGGCGGTGGGTGTCTGTGTGTGTGTGTGTGTGTGTGTGTGTGTGTTGGGGGAGGTCACTCCCTGAAACCTCACAAGAATTCCACAACAATCCGTGTGCAGGGCCGAGCCGCCCTTTTCCCACCTCCCCAGGGTTTCAGGGTTTCTCTGTGCTGACAGGCAGGCAGGAGGGTTTGGACAGGGCTGCCCCCTCTCTCCCTACCGCTTTCAAAGCCTCCTTTCCATTAACTCGCCATGCCGCACCTCGCCTAATCTCTGTGACCTCTAACACCGAGGCAGAGGGATTTTTTTTTTTAACCCCCCCCTTTTTTCACCCTCAAGACAAGCCTGCTTGCCTTTCTGTGAGGTTGAGAGCCCCTCAGGATTTAGTCTCTACACTTTCCTCCGGCACCAAAATAATACCATAATGCACAATATGCGGCATAAAAGTACTATCAGAGGCAGTTAATGATGAGCTACTGCAAGCGTTTACATTTCTGTACCACTAAAAGTGGGCAAGTTCATCTCTACTGTTGAGAAAAAAACACGTGTACCCAACCAGAAACGAGTCTAGAAGAGCTTTATTTTTTCTTTCTTTTTCTTTTTTTCGCCATTGATTTCTTTTGATAATTCTTTGTCGGGAGGAATTGTAGGCCTTGTCATTGGCAGCGCAATTTGTAGCTCTCCTCTTCTGGTTCTTGCCTCGCTCTTTGTTGTCAAGATCATTACGCAGTGTGTAATAATGGGGAATTATGTTTCCTATTGTTAACTCTTGATAGTCAGGTGAAACGCAACAGGCCCATTATCTTGAGCTCACTGGTGTCTGAAAGTGAACAGCAAGCAGCGGTCGGAACTGCAGCTCATAATGAACAGTTCAATAAAACCACTTCCCCTCTCTCAAATTATTGCCGTGGTGGTTTTTACACACTCGCAAAGCAGTTGAGAGACTTTCATCATACAGTGTGTGTCCATTGTGTTATCTTAAGCAGCAGACTGTGTGAAAAGAAATCTTTCATCTCCAGTTGTTTGCCGAAGGATCTGGCTTTAATGCGTTGGATTAAAGTGCCGCCGAGGTCGGAATTGGCAAGGCGCTTGCTCAAGACGGCAGAACGTCTGTTGATAGAAAATTCCTCCAGTATAGCAGTCGGTGTGTTGAGCTGTCCGGAGAGATCCAGATCGCTTTGCTAAACAGGAGTTTGTGCATTCTATGCACTTCTGGGCACAGATGGTGGAACAAACGCTTGTGATTATGCTTTTCATCGAGCACAGTGATATGCATATTTATGTGTTTCCAAAAAAAGGATAGAAAAAAAACCCCATGTGATTTATGCTATCATCTCCTAATGTAGGATCAAACATTTTTAGGGAGAATCGTGTGAAGTAAAAATCATCAACGCTTTTAAAGGGGTTCAGAGAGATTATTTTGTCACATGAAGGATTTCAGAGTGAGTTTTTTGGACCGTTTGGTGGACACTTTAATCCAGGAGTATCAAACCATGTGCCGTGAAGCACTGAGAGCCCGCAGGATTGTTCCAATCAAGCACTTCCGCCAGATGATTTCACAGATTAGTTCCTCTTGTCTGACTGATCGGTGAAATCACCTGCTGTAGTTTTTGGCTGGAATCAAAGCGTGCGCACTTTTAGGTGCACCGCTTTACACCCCTGCTGTTTATTCCAAAGCATCTGCTTCCATCACGAGTGCGTAGGGCGTTTTTAGCACGATGGATGGATCGAAACGCTCATCTCGGTCGCGATAGTGCCGCGCCCTACCTATTGAGCTGCAAAGAAGAACCACGTGCCTGAGATAAAAATAATAATCAGTTCTTCTGTGGCCCACAGGGAAGCCAGATCAACCAGATCCCCAGCAAGTACAGCCAGGCGGAGTCAACCAAGTTCCTCGTCCTCACTGTCGTGTCCATCCTGTGCATCGTCGGCGTGCTGCTGGCCTCCACCGTGGTCTACTGCCTCCGCCACCGCTCCCACCACAAGCTCAAGGAGAAACTCACCAACCTGGGAACAGATGCCGGCAGCGATGCTACCGCCACCTATCAGGTAGGAGGTGTTACTGCGCTGTCCGTGAATTCTGGCGGAGGGTTCATTTTTCTAACTGTAAGAAAAGATGCGGGATTGAGACGGTATAGATCAGTGTCCCCCAACCTGCTTGGTTTGTGACACCTTAAAATGAAGTTAGGCCTGGACTGGCATGTTACTGTGGGGCATGTTCAACAAGTTCAACCCAAGAGTGACATTTTTCCCTTGTTTTAATGGAATCATTATAGAGGCAAAATGATCTAATAATTCACAAGAGAAAAAAAAAAGAGGGAAGTCGGAAATCAGAATGTCGAAATAGACGAAACATGTTTTTTCTTTTTCTTTTTAAATTAATGGCGTTTTATGTCCCATCAAGCATCTGCTGTAAAATTCGTTTTGTGTTTTCTGCGAGAAGACTCTGTCCACTTTAGTTTACGATGGGTCTTCTTATGTTAAGGAGAGCTCAGAAAGTCTATCAGCTAGGAGAGAAAAATAAATGCTAAAATGCTGCTGCCCCTTAAAATCATTTAAAAAGACAACACATCATTATACTACAGGCTGCTTGCGCTGCAAATGATATTTTTAAAACCCAGCTCTGATCCGAACTTGTCTTTTGTCGAGCCTTTTTGTCTGATTTGTACCGGGTTTATAAATAACCTTCCTCCGCCTCAAGTGCAGCATTTCGAGTGTTTGTGAGCGAAACTCGTTACTGTGGGAGTGTTGGTGAAATTCAGCTCATTCCGCTTCACTAAATCAAGCTCGGCTTTTATTTTGACATGTTAGCACTAGATTGATGCTCTGTGGTTATTGCTGACTGTACTTAATCCCGTGCTATGATGTGACGTGAAGCAGTATCACCAATCCAACAGGTTTTCCACCCCAAGTCATTTCCATTCCTTCCTCTGCTTGCTGTAATTAATCTTTGGCCGGAATAGCCGGGTGTGAAATTTAATTTACAGAATCCAATATTAAGTGGCTTTTTGAGCAAAGAGTTAGATTGAGATTTTTCCGTCTCTCTGTCTCTGACCTTTTCCCCACTGTGTTTTTAAATGAGAGTGGTCCTGTGAGCATTGATTTTATAATGAGCCCAGCCCATCCCCTAAGCGCTTACATTCCATGCTCCTCGCCGGGAATTTTTAACTTCTGAAATAGACCCTGCTGCTGCGTCAAGGGTTTGCCTCATCACCTGGGACCTGGCACTGAAAATTCATGATCTTAATTTTTGCATAAACATGTTGTTTACCAATGAGGAAGAGAAGATGGAAACGTAGCTTACGAGTACGAGCATCGTAGGATTTAACTGCTTAGCAAAAGAAGAAACTGTTTCTGAAAGTCTGACGTTCGACATGTCCAATGACGGGCTGACATTTCAGCTCTGCCCCTTCCTCAGTCTACAACAAAATATTTGCCTTTCCTCAGTGTGAGAAACTTATCTTCATGGTTACTTGCCACCAAGATTTGCTTTCAAGCCTCTAATTGGAAACGGCTAATTAAAATTCACACGTAAGACTGTGTTTACACATTATTTATCTGATTAATAGCTAATAAAAAACGTTCATGTGGCCCATTCTTGGAGGGTTTACCCAGCCCTGCCTCGCTCAGACTCCCAAAGCCCTTCCAGTCATTCTCTTTCCTCTGTCGTCTTTATCGAGTCTCGACAGCGAGCCGTCGTCATCTCAGTGAAAGACCTCAATGTTCAGCTCCCATCTTAGCCGTGTAAGCCCCGTCTCTTTGTCAGCACTGCTGTGTAGAGGGGTTCCCTGGGCTGGATTCTGTGTGTGTGTGTGTGTGTGTGTGTGTGTGTGTGTGTGTGTGTGTGTGTGTGTGTGTGTGTGTGTGTGTGTGCGTGAGCGCAGTCTCCAAGGCTACATGCAATTAAAGCAGACAGGAAGCGGCAGGCTGCCTGATGGCCTTACTACTGCAGTTCCTTCGTGCTGCCTGTCAAACGTGCACACACATAAACACGCACAGACACACACATACTGTATATGCATGCACACACTCACCAGCTACTACATGTTAATGATTCTTGCCCTTGGCGCGTTTGTTTTAGGGCCTCACTTCGCACAAGTACACACACACACACACTCCATCTTCCATGCACGTCACTGTGCCACCAGCTCCCTTTGAAACTCCTCCACCTGCAGCGCTCCCCTCCTCCGCTCCCCGACTTGTCAATCAAACGGTCCCGGTGAAGCGGCGAAATGGGATTGGCCGACACTGGCAAAGGAGGACATTGATCGACAGGCGTCGACGGAGGAGTGCGTGCGGCGTGTCGGAGCGCTGGGCGGGGAGACGGTGGATGACGCTCGTCGGTCGGTCGGTCCCAGGACGACTCTGCTGTCGACATGGGAGTCTGCAGCGTCAGTTTATCTTTACATCTGGTTCAAACTTTTATCTGCTCCTTTTATTCCCTCGAAGTAGAAGAAACTATCCGCCAGTAGGGTGAGATCGTTGCATTTGATAGCGGTGGAACTCAACTTTCTGCGTTGATTTTCCACAAATTGAGATGTTATCATGAAGCAATATTATCTTATTTAAAGATATCATCATCCACAGCATGAAATTTCTTGAAACATGACAAATGCTTTGGATATCTCAACATATTTGCATATTTTCTCAAGTTTTCAAGACTCAAGATGAAATTAATCACTTGTTGTTTTTTTTTTTTTTTTAGGATTGCCTCCCTCGGCCTGCCTCCAACTGCGTCTGTTTTCTCTCTCTGTCTCAATTCAATTTCAAGGACCTTCACTGGCACGATAACATCATCTTTACACTGCCGAAGAATAAGTGCAAAAGACATTTTCAGTGCATCTCAATTTAGATTAAACAAGCAAACAATGATTCTTGCTCCCTGACTCTCTCTCCCTGTCAATTGTGTTTATTTATTTATTTATTTTTATTTTTTAAATTTCCCGTCCTCTTCAGTTTTCCTTGCTCTCTCTCCTTGTCTTGGGTAAATACATCAGATTGCCGATAACGTCCTTTCATTAAAAAGCAGACCGTTTCCAGTCAGCGTCGTCTACCACTAATATGATGGAAAGAATGTAACTTGATTGATTACATATCATAACAATTAATCAGTGTTGTACATCTTTTCTTCGGGAGGCCCTCCCCTGAACCGATTTTGGTGAGATATTTTGATTTTTATTCCACACACATTTTAATACCATTACTATTTAGTACCAAGACTCATAGCAGCAACAATGGGGGTTTGTAGTGTTATAGTCGAATTGAGTGTAGAGTGGCGGCATCCTGTGCAGCCAGTAATTCCACCAAGTGGCCTCCATGTAACAGATTCAAAGTTCAATTAGTCTAAATTTATAAAACTCGTAGATAATGTTTATTTTTTTGCATCGGATTTTTGCACAAACCCTCGCAGTGTGCAAAGTCCTTGTCTACATGTTGCAACAACAAGTACCAGAGAGAATAAACTGGGTATAAAGACTTAGATTGTGCATTAGGGCAGGTCAGAGGGTCACGCCCTATCCATGTCTCTCTAGGAATTATTGTATGCACATGTCGGATGGTTCTTGGGCAGTGAATTTATGTCCAGCACATCTGCAGAAAGTAGTGTAATGTTAATTGGGTGAGGCAGAATGTAAGATGTGTACGTCAGATCTTTATAACAATGGCAGCTATCTTTTCCTTTCCCCTTTCCCCGTGGTTTTTGACCTAAAACCACTGTATTTACCAGCCTTTAGCTTCGGCAGCTTTGCCATTGAATGCCATCGCTGAACATGATTTTCGTCACGCAATACCTCGAAAAGATTTAACCCAGTCTTGCTCTTTAGAAAGTACGCGTGTGAACTCGGTTCTATTTCCTAGTTAAGGAAATTCTTTCAAACCAGTGCTTTTTGTTCTCAAATATGGCAGAGTAGTTTCTGCAGGGCTTTTCGTCCGCACTAGTCGTCATTCTGGCAACATGAGTCTTTGCTGTTGCTAATTCAACAGCTGTGGTGGGAAGCCCTTTAACATGGTGACTGCCACTGCCACTGTTTTTAAATATGCTAACAAAGCCTGTACATTGGGTTCTCTGGCTGCTTTCATTAAAATATTATTGGGAACAGTGACTAACATGCCGCTTACTGTTTGTTGGGGACCATATATTTTAAAATCAAAACAGCATTCAGTGCCAGTAGTTCCACTTTTATCCCTTATTCCAGCTCTTTATAGGCTAAATACTTTCCTGGGCAGGACTCTGAGAGAATACTTGTAATTTTTCTAGATTTATTTTTGCAATGATAACACATTTAAATATTTATTGTCAGTGTACAAGCTGTTTGCAGCTGCAGTCCAGCGGGATCTTTATAAAATACTGGCCTGTATTTGGTCTCCTCTAGCTTTTCTTCTTTCCCTCAGTCCCTCGTCCCCCACCCTCCCTCGACTCCACCATGTTGTATTATGTTCCCCCTTCTATTTGTATGTTTGTTCAAGCACAGAGGCATCGCGCTCGGGTTAAGACCACCGCATTTGTTTTGGTCAGAAGGTCGTGTAAACAGAGGCGCCCCCGTGGGCACCGTTGGCCCCTGCTGGCACACCCCAACCCAGCCTTCCTCCCCATTAGCAGGTTTTTGTAAAGAGGGGTTGCTTTTTGGTGGCACTCGCCTCCTGACGCTGACTTGCCCGCCGTCGCCCAGGGATGATGCATGATTCGTGTCGGTCATGTGACGCCCAGTGGATTCCCTGGCCTGAAGCCAGTTTTTGCGTGTGTGTGTGTGTGGGGGGGGGGTTCTTTTAACCTTTAATCATGCAGGAAGGGTTGATGAGGCACACATGCTCTGCTAAAGCACAGACAGTCCTTTTCCATTTACCTTAGTGCTCTTAATTGATTACTTACTTTCTTTTGTCTCTGGGGAAAAAAAAAATAGTATTTGTGGGAAAAGCTTTTACTTTGTCTCAGGCCACTAAACAAAATTAGCCTCAGGACATAAAGAAAGGATTCAGAGTTAGGTGACTGTTGCTGTAGATCACAGTAAATTTAGTAGAAATTTCATTTTTGACACTTTGTGGATCAATGACAACCTTTTTCTCTATGAATCAACTGTGTCATCATTTTGCTGTGATGTACCCGTATGCAGGAGCTTAATGAATCATTTATTTAAAACATCCCATAATTTTTTATTTTTTATTTTTTTCCAAATGCTGCCATCAGTTTTATTATTCACTTTCTAACTCCCAGACAGACACTTGTTATCATTCATTTCATTGTATTTTAAAATCAATTTGAAAAGAGTTCAAGCTTGCCAGACATTGGTAATCCATCATGGTGAACGTTTATCTGCCTCTATTTATTTTCAAAGTTAATGAAGTTGTTAGAATGGATGCTCCAACATCTTAGATTTAAAACCTGACTGCATTTCACTCATGACCTACGCCCTCAGAAAAGTGAATGCACAAGAAAAACAAAAGCTGATGTGGACGTCCTGGAAAGGGTCATTTTCTCATTCGCTGCATTTAATATTTGCTGTTTGGCAGGAGACTGAAATATTGGATCTCCTTGAACACAAAACGGTCCCTGCGACAACGACGTAACATTTGACCAAAAATTTAATTCCAAAACTCTGCGTGTCGATTTTCATACAATTCTGAGAATGAACTAAAACGAATTATTTCCCGGAATGAAGGGAATCACTCTTATTAACTTGGCAGTAATATAAAGTGCAGGCAATTACTGAAAACCGATGGGATGGTGTAAGCTGAAACAAGACTGAATGTGTTTGCTGCGAATCTCTCTGGGAGTCTGACTGTTCGTCTCACCTTCTCTGTCATTCACGGCGTAAATTCAAAAATTAAAGGCAACGTTGAGACCGAGCTGGAAAGTGCACACCGGACTCTCCTCCACATCATAAACCTGAGTGATTAACAGGAACGCGCCCCGCCACCCGATGAAGTGTGTATAGTTGAAAATCAATACGCTGTAAATAAAGATATCTGTGTTTGTCGCAGCTTGGGGAAGGGAGGTGCTGGGACATCAGAGGTGCTGTAGATTTTCGCTGTTTAGACTCTAAACATGTCCTGGGTTATAGCTGGTCCTTCAAAATTCTTGCCTTTTTTGTCCTCTAATTGGTTCTCGGGAGGGAAGCCATTTTTAAGGAGTTTTAATTACATCATAAAAGAATTTGCTGCTGCAGCAAAGTTCAGCGTGTGGGCTCGTTGAAATATGAATGCCGTTGATCACGTGTTTCCCTCTCTGACAAAACACCCACAATTCAGTGTGGTGCGCTGACTGGGCTCCACGTTGTCTCCCTGAGGCTGGAGGTCTGATGCACAGACGGGAAGCCGGACAAACGGGTGTGCTTAACAGTCAGGGTTTGAGTTAGACCACTTTATGGGGCCAGTACTTGACCTTTATTAAACATCTGAAATTGGCCAGTTAGTGTGATCCGCTTCTGGTCTCACCGAAACTTCTCTCCAAACTACAGCAACAGTCTGTGAAACATGGAGTGACATTTAAACTTCTCTGCCCAGAGAGTAAAATCCTTGAAAGTTTTAGCATTAAAACGATCAAATACAAAGGTGAACAGTGGATAAAAATATCACATATTGGAGGCTCTGACTGACAAAGTTCAGTGTCGGCTGTCACAAAAAATCCAAATTGGTTTTCCAAATTATACGTGCATTGAACTTGTCATTATGCCAAATCCAGGATCAAGTATGCTTCTATTTATCTCGTACCTATCTCATACGTTATCCGGTTATCGTGCAGCAGACTCTTAAAGACATGTCTCATTTGGTATGGAATATTAATTACAGTAGTTTTAATATGAGATAAGATGATTTTAACCAACAGCCCTGAAGATCTGTAACCACAGAAACACAACTAAATCCGATAAAACCATTTAGTCTCTGCCCCTACTGTAACTGACCTCAGAACATCCCCACTGGCCAATCAGAAGTAAGTATTTAAAGCCATATAATGAATTTGAATATTTGAAATATAACCGGTGGCCGGTGAGAATTGGGTAACGTGTAGACGAAATGTACATGAGATATATTTTCATGTACTGAAAATTGACCAAATGCCTAATCTTCTGATGAAGAAGGAGAAATTTGTGAGAAACGACCATCACAGTCTCCCCAGAGCCCAGGCTGATGTGCTCACGTTGCTTGTTGGGTCCGAGCAGCAATCTAAAACCCAACCAGTGAATGATTAAACAATTATCAGAATTGTTATTGAATCATTTTCTGTTCATCCATTTTTTTTTTCCCCCCCTCCACTGGCCTCAACTTAAAACATACTATTCGACAGGCTAAACACAACGCTGCTTTTCATAAGCTTACCGATCACTGACGTTCTGGAAATAAAAGGACTAAAAACATCCATGAAAACCATGTCTGTAAACCCAGCGCTGCGGAATATATTTAGCTCCGGTTCAGCGCCTCCCATAGTGTCTGTCTGCACTCTCCTCCGTCACATGCAGGCATGTTTGTGTTCGCCTCCCACCGGCAGTGCTGTCAGGGTCCCCAGGCCAGGCACCGAAGCACTTTAATAATCTGCACACAGTTATGAGTCTGTGTCCGAGCTCATAGATCAGTGTCAGCGTGCCGACCTACGAGAACATCAGTCAGATCAGATACAGACTAATGAAGGCCCGCTCGCATTACCTACGCCGTCCATCAGACGTGCCGTTAGTTAATCATCAGCGTCTCCCTCATTAAGAAACACAGATACCCACTGAGATTCAGCCCGGGTCTTCCGTTGCAGTCAGCGTCCTTGTGGGCTGACGTGAGTGATGTGATGTACGGGGTCCCATAAAAAGGGCCAGGCGGCTTTTATTATTGTGTTCTTCACTCTTCACGGGTACAGTGCATGCAGTGGTGTGATGCGCTTATGCAGGATTACATAGAATGACTTACCAAGATTGGACATATTGATTACTTATGTATTAAACGTCATACAGGGATTGAAGATGTAATCCATTGGTTTCCTAGGAATCCTCTTTTTGCCACTAAGCTCGTGATGGACAGCGATGTGCAGGGGGTGGCCGTGTTCAACCCAGCAGGCACTCCTTTTTACTACTGCATTGCAGTGACTAATGTCAGCTCAGGAAGGAACAAACAAATTAAATACAGTACTTTAAATTTGAATCAAATCTTTTTATTTCTATTCAGTGGTTTTAACACACGTCTACCAATTTCCTTCGCTATAACTTTGCACTGGAGCCTTTATTTAGAGATTTTTTTAGACGGGACTGCAGTGTTGGTTGGTCAGTTCCTTAGTGAAACGTCTCAGCAACTATCGGATGCATTGCCATGAAATTTGGTTCGCACATTCGCGCCCCCCTCAGGATGAATTGTAATGAGCCCTCAGTTTGTACCTTGGGGTTGGTTTTATGTCAGTAGCATTACCGTTGTGAAGAAGTTGACGTGCCGATGTAGAGCCTCACAGAACTGCTGGCACGGCTATAGACTCTTAGCCTCGTTAACAAAGACTTTCAAAACGCGCAAGCTTTTCTAGCAACATGTGGTCAAAGAAGAAATGTCCGTGTTTGATCTAATGGAGGCTCAGCTTGACAGACTTTCTTTGGAGTTCTGACAAAAAATTTGGATTGAGGTTGGTTTGTTAGTAAATACACAAATAATTGAGTTTTATAAGATTTTTCTGTCCACGTGAAAACCTCCAACTTTACATTAAAAAAAAAAAAAAAAAAATCAAAGTTTGCTGTATTGTAAAGAATGTGCATTGTTGGCTTTACTGTCATAGCATGTGGGACATGCATTGTTTTTTTGTTTGTTTGTTTAAATAATATTTCAGTTTTGCAGAACATTTTAATTAGTTTTGCACATACAGTATATGTCCTTATAGAGATTCAGAACCAGAATTCAGGACCACTTCACCAAAGAACTAGTCGTAGGGATCTTGTCCCACCGAAGTTGATAAAGCTTTTCAGCAAAGATCTCTTAATGTGCTGATGTGCACACTGACATCTTAACATTACAAGATCCTATTATGTGCATCACAAACGATCAACTTTCATCTGCAGCACCATAGTACAGATATCAGCTTCCACTTAAAAAAATCAAAGCAAGGAAGTGACATTGTTCTAGACACAACAAACGTTCAAATGAAAGCGTAGAAAGTTCAGCATAGTTTTAACCGTCATTGCAGGTTTATTGGGCCCATCGGCCTTTGCAATCTTTCTCTAACATGTAGAATGAGTAAAACTGCTGTTCTACATTTAGAACAACATCGTCTGTGTCATTGTCTTGTCTCCTGTGTGAAGTGGTACAGTCATTCACCGCAGCTCATTGAAGGTTCCCGCTGGGAGTCGTGTAGTGAGGGCGTGGATAACTTTGACGTGGTGACAACAATTCATTGTGGTCACGTACCCGGCAGACAGAAAATGACAGTTTCCTCTGGCGTATGAATGAAGACGCCGTATTAGCTGCCGAGAGACCGACCGGCGTACTTTGCCATTATTATTTATCCAGGGAAGGGCTGCTGAGCAGGCATGCCGTTTTCCACTGACATCCCGGAAGCTGGCCGGCATCCAGCAGTTGGAGGTTAAGTGTCTGGTCGTGGAAAAGTTTTACTCACCATTCTTGCCCAGATGTTTGCAGCCAGTCTGCAGGACTTCGTCTAGGTACTTGCCACTTAAAAGCCCACTGCTCCTACCTGTACTCTCACGCTCATGGCATTGTTGTCGTTTTATGATTTGTGGTTTGCACACAGGAGCATAACAAAACAAGTCTTTACTAAAAGCTTTTTCCGTTAAGGTCGCGACAGACATTGTCGGGATTTTTTTGACAGTAAATTCTATTTTCTGTGTCCTGGATCCACCCAGCACACTCACATTCACTCATTAAGCCAATAGTGGCCGTTTATATGATTCTGTTTTTCAGCCTTTGAGCTCAAGTACCGAGAGAGAACCAAAATAAAAAGGATAATCATGAATAAAGTTTTATAAGAAAGGCAGTTTTTTTTGAAGACACATTTCTCAAAAATCCTCTGTAGTTGCAGGTGATACTCCGGTCATCAAAGAAGCTTTTCTGATGCCCCGTCACGGGTGCTTTCACAGCAATTCTCACCTTAACTTGTGCGAGTCCATCACATGGTGGCCAGGTGACCTGAACCACCCTCCCACAACTATTCATATGCGGCCTCAATGTGTGAAGGTCCCACAGAGTTGTAAAACCCTGGACCTTCACATGATTCAGTAGAACTAATGAAGCTTGTTGGATTAATAGTAAGACATTGTCAGCGCTATGTCTACAGTTAAAGATTTTTTTAAATTGAGTCAAATTTGCAGTGATATTTTTTACTAAAATTACATTTTTTCTTGCCTAGTTTGTCATTTGTTCAAGAATGTTTTGAATTTTAGAGACCACCACTTTTCCTGCACCGAAACTCTTGTAAAACGCACCCTTTCTCAAAATAGCACAGATAAATATTCCTTGGCATTGCAGCCAAACAGTGATGCCGTCAGATAATGAATGTGAATACGGATCGGCAGGACCGGTAGCGTAGCAACATACAGAGGGACAAATTCAAAGGTAACGGAAGTAAGACATAAAAGAGGCTTCGTTCCCTGAGAAGACCGCAGGTTAGAGCAAGACAACAGGGTCTACTATGAGGGGTTTGATCCCTAATTATGTCAGTTACGTTAAGGCGGCTCAAATGAAATTGTCCGCCCCGTGTTCGGAGTCAAGCTGCGTTACGACGCCAGCGACTAACCTGACCCCGTCTTTTTCCCCCTGTAGGAACTCTGTCGGCAGCGTATGGCGGTCAAACCTCCGGCCGAGCGCCCGGAGCCCATCTCCTCCAGGATCAACAGCGTGTCGTCTCAGTTCAGCGACGGCGGGCCGGCCCTCAGTCCCTCGGCGCGGAGCAGCGTCTCCTCCTGGAGCGAGGAGCCCGCCCACTCCAACATGGACATCTCCACCGGTCACATGATACTGGTGAGTCTCTGATCAAGTCACACCACTCACTGTACACCGAATCGAAATATTGTAAAAGCCAGTGATAAGGATGTTACCCTGCTAAATCTTCAAGGACATAATTGGAAACGTGCATGAATTCTAAGTGATGGATTTGAGGGATACATATTAAAGATTTGAAGGAGGATTGTGGACTGTCTTTCAATTTCTGACAAATCGTGGGATAAGTAATGGTTTTAAAATACTGCATGTCCTTCTTTCGGTATGAACGAATCAATGGAACTGACATTAATGTGTAAATCTCATCCGACCGCCGCTCATATTACACATCCTGAGTTGTGGAAAATTGGGCCGACTAAAATTTTGACCCTGAGTTTATTGAATGATAGAGAAAGAAAGTACATACTGAAGGAAGGGTTTCCCTGGCGAATGCCTTAAGAGAACAAACTGTTAACTCAGATCGTGTTAGCCCGGGCTCCAGACCTCCGAATTACTGCCCACATCTCCAGTTTTTTCTTTCCGTTATTCAAATAGGTCTCGGGGTGTACTCATTAATGACTGTTTCCCCTGCTGAAAAAAAAGAGCCAATCAAAGCCGTGTAGGCAGGATTAAGAATGGGGATGTAATCGTTGTGTGGCAGAGGCAGAAGAAATTGCTACAACCATAGGAGAAAAAAAAAAAAAAAATGTCTGCAAAAATGGTGATTAGCATGGATTAGATGGGTGCAGCAAACCTTAACTCGACATTTTTCTTTGACCATCGTGAAAAACGTTAACTGCTCCCAGGAGCCGTTACCGCAGCCTCCGTCTTGATTTAAAACTGCATTGGTGGGGTGAATGTGTCACTTGCTACTAAACAAAATACCTGCCCAGCCCAAACAGAAATGGGCTTTGCACGAATATGTTGGCAAACTGAATAATTAGGTGAAACGAAAAGGCATTTCGGTCTGATTATGAGTTCATCCCTCGATAACAAGATATTTCAAAGTGAGCTTTATTTCAGTTTCAGTGATCATTTCACAAGAGAAGGTAAACTTGTTTTTAAATGGTGGATTCGCACTATAACAAGGCAAATCACAAATCACTGTTTTATTCTTGCCCTTACACTTCTACAGTAATTGATTTAATTTAATTTTTTTTTTTTTTGTTACCTGTGGTGTGGGTTGTCTGTCTTTCCAAGCAGCTGCCACAGATTTTCTATGCATCCTTTATTTTCCCACTCATCCAAAACATCCCATCCCCCTGCTTCTCTTACCCCCTCAAACCACTTATCTCTTTAAAAACCAGAGGAGCTATTTTGGCTCCATCTCTCACGTCTGTGTCTTTTCCGCGTTTCTGAATTTCTTCATGTGCTACTCATTTCCCTCACACACACACACACACACACACACACACTCTTCTCTTTTGCCTCTCATCTCACTGAATCTCTCATCTCTCTCCCTGTGTCTTTTTTTTGTATCTGTACATCTCATTACACCCACGGTTTCTATAAGCAGGCTTCTTACCCTCCTCTATCCTGCAGATGAAAATCTCTATTGAACCTCGGTCGCATTCCGTGTCTGCTATAACTATTCCCTTCAACCACCCACCACCACCTCCTCTTCCCAACTCCCCCACCTCCACCCGCTCCCTTCTCTCTCTCTCTTTCCATCCATTATGAAGCTGCCGGCGAGATGTGACAGAGCGGGCTTTTTGATGTGTTCAATAGGCACAAAGATACTAATTACCCCAGAGACTGGCACCGGAGTTGTGTTCAGGAGAAATGTCTCCCTTTGCAGCCCTGTGCCACTGCAGAGAAGCGGCTCTGTTGTTTGACATGAACGCTCCATCCAGCTAAAGTGTTTCTTTGGCAAACGCGCCCACAACACGGTGCGATACGTGCTTTTGATGTGCCAAGGTCACATTTGGATGTAAATATATTTGAGTTTTCGAGACAGCGAGGTCTGAACCTCTTCAGGTACGTTAGAGACAGCAGGAATGAAATTAAGTTCTGCTCATGTTTAGTCAAGTACAGTCTGGTCAGGGTGATTGCTGAATTTGTCATAAAATAGAGTCTAATGTGTCAGTGTTGCGAGGGACGGAGAGAGACCAAGTGAAAGGGATGTGGCCGTGAGGATTAATAAATTTTGTGTAGGTGATGGAGATGATTGTCCTCTCGATGTTCCACTTAAATCCTCTCCAAAGAAACTTCAAAGTTCTAAAAGACATCTTTCACTCTGTAAAATGTTTCAGCTAAACTGTATAGTGCATTGTGTATCTTCTGATTTAAAAAAAATAAAAAATCAGAAACCAAGAAAAGTTACAGAATCGGTCATTAAAATGTTCACATGCTTAAATCAACATGCCAATAATGACTTTCCTCTCTCAGAGGCAAAGACGTATTGTGACAGTTGTAGAAATGCAAATCCCTGTAGGTTGGGTGACTTTGACGCCGGGGCCACGGTTGGCGTCCTGTCTCAGCCAAAGTTTCATTCTCTCAAACCAAACTTACGACCAGACAAGAACGCAAAACCCCAGATTACATTCGTTACTTTTTTTTTTAAAACATTCAATGACATTTTTTTAAATGATGACTTCAGTATCTGTGCATGGAATCTACACTGGGGCTAAGGTTGGAGAGAGACCAGGGTCATGACATATGAGCAATGAGTAAAAGGTACAGTTGGGGTCAGGCAACTAAAACATCTGATTAAAGTTCGGGGAAAGTTTGTGGTTTCGGTCTGTGACTGGATGCAAGTGTGGGTCTTGCCATACCCGAATTTGGGAATCGTCCAAAATGAACGTAAATATGGGGGATCGAGTGCAGTTTTGACCATTACCACAACCTCTCCCTAACCCTTAGTTACCAAACCTTAACCACAGAAGCAACACACGAAAACATGCTCATTGGAATTGTTTTGGTAACAGTCACAGGAGTCATTTTTGACTGCATGGATAACCTATTTTGTTGTTTCGGTGGGAGTAGTGGTTGGTCTAATCCGACTTTGGCTGTGTGTTTTACCCAATATCAGTCTTTTCATAGAGATGTATAGATGTAGATTGAGATGCTTGTGGATAGATGTGTGTATATACATGTATGTATGTAGGCCGCGAGAATAAGTAAGAAGTTCTAGAGTCTAGTTTGGGCAATGTTTTATTTGGCACCAGTGATAATGAGGAATATGAAAGAGAGAGACTGGCCTCTGAATGTGCTTGAAACAACAAAAAAAGCACGTACTGTCATCTACTGTTATACACTTGGTATTGAGAGAATATTTCCAGTAAATGTGCCTGGCATGTTGTACAGGGTTCGAACTGACACGACGGTGGCCTCTGATTCATTCATTCGGAGGCTAAACTAGAATATGACCAATTATACTTATCAAACAGAGGAAATTAGAAAAATAACCGCCTGCTTCAAAGAAAGGCCTGGTACCTTCTGCAGGTGAGGTAAATAAAGGAGAAAGGAGTTTTATACAGTCAATAGGTGTAAGAAGTCAAATGATCTGTTATTGAGCCCATTTTATTACTGCCTGTATTTAGCAGTTGGATTATAAACATAACACGCCCCCCTTTTAATTGTAACTATGCTATTTAATGCTCTCACGAAATCTGTCCAAATGGAGCCGACGGGGAGTTGATGGCATACGAAACTTTGATCCGGCGTCGCTGTTGCATCAAGGAAATAAAAAAGGAACAAGCTATGAGGATTCTGGTGTCGTTTGTCAGTCGCGGGACGCTGTGATGATGTGTGATTCTCAGTTAATGGGAGGGAGCTGTGAGAATTTTGCTCGCCGTTTTCTTCCTTCACGACACAGGGAAGAAGGACACGATAGAAAAAGAGAAGCGATGTTCGACCTGGAAGTGTGTTTCAGCACCCTGGACAGCTCCGCACGTACAGCGAGGCAAACTGCAGCTCCACGTTCTCCCGCCCACAGAGACATTACAGAGCGGAGGGGAAGTCACGTGACGCCAACACAAACCTCCCCCCCCGTACAGGCCAAAGGTCAGCTGGTTTACTTGGCCCGTAGAAGAGCATGAAATCCCTCTGCTTATGTTAAAAGATGAAAAGAACTAAAATTGGAGTAACAAGGCTTTCACATAAAAAGTGACAGTCTGGGAAATAGCTGTTTAATGTCTCTTACTGCCCACCCACCACCCCCATACCTCTCTTTAGTAAAGGTTTTATGGATTAGCCGCCACTATCCTCTTTTCATCCGTCCTCTATCTTTCATTCATTACTTTTCCCGCGTCTTGTTGCTGATTCCGTCCTTTTTCTGTCATTCTTTCGCCTTCCTACCTTTTTTCCTTCCATTTTATTTCGTCACGGATTCTTTACGTTTTTCTTTCATTTTACTCCGCTCCCAAGTTTTCCACACTTCCACACAGTTTACTCATCTTTCTTTCCTTCTTTTCTTTCTTCCTTTCTTTCTTTACTTCTTTCCCTCTTTTTTTTGTCTCCCTGTTTATCATCACCCTCTTTCTTCCTTTCATTTGTCAGTCTTTCATATTTCTTTACATTGTTCTTTCTTCCATTGGTTTTTGTTGTTTCCCTATTTATTCTTTGAATTTCTCATTTCTCCTTTTCCTCTTCCCTCCTCTGTTTCTCTGGACTGTCATTTTTTCTTCTTTTCTTTAATGATTTGGAACAATGCTTATTTGTTACTGCTCATACTTTTCTTTTGCAGTCAGCGCTGTCAGTTTTACAAAAATATTCACACTTACAAGAGAACTTCAGAATTTCAGATTCACATCATGATGTTAACTAGAGAATGAGCTGAGAGTTTTGCGGCAACAAAATTGGGACCCAGTCGACACATTCGGGGGAAACTGAGAGCAGAGAGAGTTTTTTTTCCAGAGTGGCATCACAGCGAGAGACCCTACGAGATGAGCGCACCTCAGCCGTGGAAAAGAAAGTATTTCCTCCCTGCCATGCACTTGAGTGAGGCAGCTGTTAAGCGATTAATAAAAATCACGGGCGTCAAAAAAGGAATAACATGACTGCTGATGAGCCGCAGTGCCCCACCTCTCTCCTCCTCACCACCCAACCCTCCCACCTCCCCAAAAAATTAATTGCCTTTCATAAACCCAGGCAAATTCCATGTCATCATCCACCCACTGATTTTAATTTGAGGAGAACAGCTTTCTCCATCTTATCTAAGTTAATGTATTACTTGGTCCCATGTGACTGGGACCGAGCACCTCCCCGCAGAACCACCACCTCCCCCCACATCCTCTCTGCTTGTGTCTTAAGAGGATTAGTCGACTCTATATATAAAGCACATTATCTAGTCTTTTGTTGTAGGCCAAGTAAGTGTTATAGATTATACTGCAGCAGGAGCCTCCATCGAGATTAATCGCGCTGGGAATTTGTCGTGGTTGTGGTTTTTGTAGCTCACCGGCTGGGATGTGATCTGTGGAGTTGATAGGTCACAGGGCAATGGCTGTAGGAAGATCTGGCTTCAGGAAATGGACGTGAGATCACTCCAGTGTGGTCGGTGGAGTAGGAGCAAGCGTTCAGATGCAGAGAAGTCGGACTCTTGCAGCAGGATGACGTCAGCTGTTAACTAAAATTAAGACACCGGCCTCTGAAATGAAGGATGGATGCAGATTGATTGATGTTGATTGATTACATGTCTGTTTTAGACTGACGCAGTGCACCTGCTGCTGCTGCTGCAATATTTTTGACCAAATAAAAATGGCACCGACTTGTTATTACAAGAAACAGAAAATACTCAGGTTAAAGTGTATAGTGTATAATGGATTTCATTTTTGGACTTTCTTCCCTATGTCTCGTGCTGAAGTGAGGCCTTTATAGACAAAATACAGCTGGAAACTTCACTGTTTTCAGTTAAATGAAACTTCCCATTTGTACGACAAAACAGCGATCAATGCCGTGTCCTCTTCATAAAAGCTTTTGGTGACTGTTGCGTGTTACGTTTGGACAAAAACATAAAAACATAAAGGACAGTGCATCAGCAGCAACAGCCACTTTGGCTAAACAGACGGAGAGAAAATTCCGGAAACAGATTAGTTCTTAAAATTCCTTATTTATTTTATATGGTAAATAAAACTCAGACATTTTTTTCTTTTTCACGATAAAAGCACTGATCTATGTAACTTGTTTACTCCGCTACGACACCTTCAGTGGAGGAAGAACAATCAAATCTCTTACCGAAATAAAAGTTGCAGTGCCACATTGTAAGTACTCCAGTCATAGTTTTACTTTAAGCAAAAATATAGAGCGTATTATGTATTAACTCATGTACTTAATTTTTCAATGTAAAATTGTACAAATGTCCCTTTTTTGGGGCGTATAGCCAACTACTGCATTATTATAATTACTGCTAATGCTAATTTGAACCACTTCATTAAATGTTTGGTATTTTAATCTTTAATTGGATTAATTTGGATCATATTTATCAAAAATTATAAAATGTTTCATCGTATTCTGCGCACACATTACTACAGCTGTCTAAATAACGTAGTGGGGTAAACAGGAGAGTATTTCCGTCTGACATGCAGCCTACCATAAAATGGAAATACTTAAGTAAAGTAATGAGTCCCAGGTGAAGGCGTCTCCGTGCATCAGCCAGCTAGAGCTCGAGCCGGTGCCTGAACAGACATGACAACTGTGCCAGGGTCTGTAAAGATGAGATCCGGAGCGCACGGTCATAGTGAGAGCTTTTAATAAGGGGGCAGCAACTAACGTTTTGACATGAAACATGCCTTCATCCGCCTTAAACTCTCCGATTAGACGGCACTCGTTAATGTACTTGGTTACTTTCCACCGCTGGAGACCCTTCCCTGCTGGGAAACAGTATCCCACATTGATTTTTTTTTTTTTCCACCCTCTTCCCCTTTCTCTCCGGTCTCTGTCGATCCAAAATGGCTGCTGCATTACATCACCTCCCATGCCGCCGGCTCTCATGCTGCTGTTTCCTACAGGTGCTCAGATGGTGCGTCAGAGCCACAATGGCCGCTGAGGCAGAGTCTTATTGCGTAGCAGTTTTTATTGAGCACCTTTGGCAGCTGTAAGCCCCCCCGCGGTAAGGGGATTATTCAGTGTTTGGCCGACACATGGTGATCTCAGCGCCTCCTGATTGGATTGCAGTAATCCCTTTACACAGCCACAAAACCCTATTACTCTGGCATTAGAGAGTGAGAGAGAGGGTAGGGGGTAGAGGGTGGTGGGGGGCGTCTGATGTAGGACAGTGTGTGAGTGTGTGTGTGTGTGTGTGTGTTCTGTAGGACCGTATTTCTTTCTACGTTTTTCTATTCTGTGTTTTGTGTTATCTTGTCTGCATGTTGTGTGTGTGTGTGTGTGTGTGTGTGTGTGTGTGTGTGTGTGTGTGTGTGTGTGTGTGTGTGTGTGTGTGTGTGTGTGTGTGTGTGTGCGTGCGCACTTGTGTGTTTGCGTGTGGTTAGAATGTGAGTGTGATTTTGGGTATGTGTATTTTATGTGTGCATATAGTACATATGTACAGTGATTCGTGTAAATGTGAATCTGAGTGTGTGTTTGTTGCGTTTGGCGTGTGTGAGCGTGTTTGCTTTTTGTGTGTGTCTTTGCAGTGGATACGTGTAAGCGTGTGTGGGTGGACTCTGTTTTTGTGTATGTGGCCTCATAAGAACCCTTGTGCTACAGACGCACGTGCATTTCCCTGCGTGTGCGCGCGCGTCTCCTCTGAAGGATTCGAACCTCCTGCTGTTGATAAGCGGCTGTGCGCAGGCGGAGGGTCGCACCTCGTGGCTTCCTGTTACATCATTGCCGCTTTTAGCAGCTCTGAAGCAAATGTAATACAGAGCCGATACTACAACGAGGAGTGGCTCGTGTTACGCTGTCTGTGTCTGTGTGTGTGGGTGTTGTGTAGGGTCTTATGTGCGTGCGTGTTTTCGGCTATGCACAATGCAGCTGCGAAGAGGCGAAGCCTGCTGTCCTACTCCCAGCCCTGCTCGGCTCACTACTAGACTAACCAATAACAAGCCTGGCCGGCTGCACATCGCGGCTCGTTGAATTTGTCGTGTGCACAGGCACATTTATGACAAAATCACGTACATGCGTTTGATTAGGACACTTTCCCATTATCTTCCACCGGCCGGGCGTCGAGCCGTGCTGCCTTCCATTTTTAACAAACTCCTCTCATTTCAGCTGAAAGCCATTAGGCCTTTTTTGGAAGCTAATTCTGATTAAGATCAGCCCCATTTGTAACTGCCACCATAAATCATTGCCAGAGCCATTTAAAGAACCACACCAGCACATTTTGTCCCCTCATCCATTACAAACTATCGCACGAATTTTGTGTGCAAGGGCAGCTGATTTCCAAGGCTGCTAAAAAAACAAAGCCACGGCGTCTACCATCATAATATAGCTAACCTGTTAGCCTCAGCACTAACACCGCACACGGTCCCTGCTGTGGTCTTATGTGCCGAGCTCCTTTGCTGGCGGTCGATCAAAGTCACATCGCCTTCATTAATTATGAAAACTGCATGGTAGGTAATGGCCAGGCTGAAACTGTCGATGTCGTCATTTAAACAGAGCTAGAGTAGATTAGACTGATAGGCACTCTGATTAAGATGCAACTAATAAAAAAAAAAAAGAGTAAAACACGTGCATAGCAACGCATATCCGCACCAGTCTTTATTTCAAGTATTTTTCCCCTTTTGTTTTAAAGTTCACGGACAGGCAGACGGAGGAGGTTCGCCACAAAAGATGAAAAAGGAGAGCGACCCGGTTTTAAAAAATCACACATGTAAAATCCCAACCAGAAGCTCATAACAGACCTGATTATTTTCATTATTCTGAGTGCCTGAGGTTTGTGAGACTACCGTGTAATATCTTGAATTTCTTTGCCAATTTCAGTGTTTGTGGTTAACAATTGTAAACTGAATTGTCCTGATGCGGTCAACTCCCCCCTTCTGGTGCTTTAAGCAGGTTAAGACGGTATTATCTTGGTTCCCTCGTCACCTCAGCGGAGCACCAGGTGGGTGGGATTTGCCGCTTGGGGCAACAAAGTAAGTTTAAAAGTTGATTGGCAAACGCAGGAAGGGGCCCTAGCATCTATATGGTCAACTCTTCTTTGATTGACAAAATAACTGGTTTCATCTGGTGCTCCGCCAAGGTGCGAACAAACAGTCTGCCCGACAGTTCGCCGAAGTTGTTCAGTAAGTTGAAATGACAGTCTAGAATGTGAAATTTTGTGATTGACAAATCAATTGAAACCCTCTTTCTTAAGAGGGAGAGTTTGCCCATCAGGTGCTAGGGGGAGATAAAGACAAGCTTAACCAAGCATTAATACAAATACAGGGAACCCCAGTAATGAACCTATATAAAGATATGCCAGTAATGAAACCGGTGAAGAAGTCTCACATGCCGAAAGCCATCCAACAGTTACAAATGCATAACTCCTCCGCTTTATCTTCAGCCCTGTTTTCCTCACCCGCTCTCCTCTCTCTCATCTCCTCGTCTCCTTCAGTCCTACATGGAGGATCACCTGAAGAACAAGGACCGCCTGGAGAAGGAGTGGGAGGCGCTGTGTGCTTATCAGGCAGAACCCAACGCCTGCACCATCGGCCTGAAGGACGGCAACGCCAAGAAGAACCGCTCCCCTGCTGTAGTGGCATGTAAGCAATGAACTCTCCCTCTTTTGTTTCTTTTCTTAGTTCTCTGTTTCTAAGTTTGATTTCTATCAGCCCTCATGGTTATTAGTGGCCACACCTTAGCATTTAGATAGTAGCCATCAAAAAGTGATCGACTCAGTGAATTATTATTTCAATATCTACTGTTGCTTGCTTCTGTCAGATCCTCTGAACGCTGCTTTAGACCTGAGGACATGTGCGTTTGGGGTATTTGTTATCATGAAAAGGGCCACCAAAGTTGGAAATCACCACAAGGCATTAACATCTTCAGCTCCAAATCAAAAGGATCAGAACAGGCCTCCAAATTTCCAGTCAGCAGATATTTGTCACTGGAACCATCATCGGGTTATTTTTGGATTCAAAGATACATAACTTAATTACCCAATAGGAAACTGTTACAACACAGATTCTGCTTTTGGTAGAGACCACGTGCTCTGCGTTTCAGTTGTTGCTCAATCGGGTTGGGTTTACTTACCTGTAAAATCTCAGCGAGTGCTGAAAAACTCAACGTGTGCTGTTGTGGGTATTCGAAAAATGGACGCTGTGGTCTCAGGAAAGAAAGCTTCATATTAAAGTGTGTCCCCAAACCTCGACTGTTAGACCTCCTGAAGTCAGTCCTTCAGACACGGTGGCATTACTCTCACCACCTCTTGACAACACTCCCCGTACATTCCGAGCCCGGGCCTCTATTATCAGAACCAGGAGCAGATGCAGTGAGCAGAAGGGTTGTAAATTAGTTTTCTATTAAAGCTCTCCTGCACCGACCTCATCAATGATTAAAATTTCTAAGCTCCTGTGGAAATAGCCCATCTAAAAAGTGCTGTCCCATTCTCTCCACCGGGCCAGGGCTTAATGAAAACCAGGTTGTCAGCAGGGAAAGCAGTTTGTCAGGAATAAATTGTGCTCCCTATTTGAAGCACCACTGGCTTCTCCAGAAGATTTTCAGAACCGTTTTGCCATTATCACTGGAGGCTTGAGAGGGCCGCTCGCAAGAGCGAAATGGCCAAACCAGGGAAATATCTCACTCCCAAAAATTTCATTGGACCAGGGATGACGGAGGGCTGATCTCCTTGAAGCTCACAGAGAGCAACTTTTCTCCTCCTTAAACATTGAGTGTTTTAATCCAATTCCAAAATGTGTCTACCAACCAGGCAGTGAACACAACAGCTGCACATGCACACGTGATTAAACTTAAAAAAATAAATCATTCTATATTATGCTTAAACTTATGAACATAATTTTTGCTTAGATTTACCGGAATTTATCCAAACTGTCAGTTCCTTTAAATATAGAAAAAAACTTTTCCCTTGTTGTCTGACATAATTGGACTGAGACATACACACTCACGCACACACACACACACACACACACACACACACACACACACACACACACACACACACACACACACACACATAGTATATCGACTCGTTTCAATTCTTCACTTAACCTAGTTGATGCTTAAATGTAGTGAAAGCTGGATCATTTTATACACATTTTTCCAAGAAACATTTGTGGTATTTTTGGATATCCAGAACACTTTAAATGAAATCCTGTCGAACCGATAAAAGTTTGGCCAGACAACATGAGTCTGTAAAGACTGACCCACCAGAGCTGTGTGAATTTGTCAGAGGTGCCTTCCAGGCAGCGAAAGTCAGGGATCAATTGATCAAATCTCTGAGGAAAAATCAAAGAACATCAGGACATTTCTCAAACAAGCCCCCTGGGGGTTTTCAATCTCTCAAATGAAACTGGTTCTATTCTGAGCTGAAAACAACCTACTCCTGAAGGGAATAAACTCTTTAGATCACGGAGGCATTCTTACTCAGCTGCTTGCGGGAACGTACTTCAAGGCAACAGTGAGGAGTCCTGTATACTCAACAGATCTGAAAGGAAATCCCTAATTGCAGTGCATGTAACATGACCACGGAGCACTTGCATTCCTAAGACGAAATGCAATTAATTCCTCCATTTGTGTTCCAGATGATCACTCCCGAATCACCTTGAAGGCGGAGAATAGCCAAGGCAACTCAGATTACATCAATGCCAGCCCGATCGTAAGTACCTCCTCTGCATTCTTACTCTGTGCCTCACACCACCACTATGCCAGGCTCCCACAGTCCCAACGGGGCGTCGCAGGAACAAAGGCAGCCTACCGTTGTACAATATAAATTTTGATGCAACGCTTGCTTAGCTTCAGCGGCAGCCCCACGCTAGTGTGTATGTTGTGCACCATGAATATTAATGATTGTTATACAGAAAAAACACCCCGGGTGAGTATTAGCTCGGGCAAGGCGTGGGAAAGGACATGTGAATGGCTCTCGGCTCACTTCTCATTTCTGAAAAAAAATTGATCTGTGGGGTCTTGGGAAATGATTGTTTTTAACCTTGGGTTATGCTAATTTGACACTAGTTTGTGTTTACTGTTACGGTGCGGTGGAGATTTAAGCAGAAAAGCAGCCCGTAGAAAGGAGAAGGGGGAAGAAAGAGCCGTGTGAATCCAGTGAGTGAGTGTATCAATTTGGAAACCAGTGTTGGAATAGTAGGTTTATGTTTCCCTCGAGGCAGATACAGTGGTATTCCATTAAAAGCAACAGAAACGCTATGCATTTCAAATCTGGGCGTCACACCAAGAAGTGGCCGAGTGTGTGTGTGTGTGTGTGTGTGTGTGTGTGTGTGTGTGTGTGTGTGTGTGTGTGTGTGTGTGTGTGTGTGTGTGACAGAGGCAGAGAGAGAGAGAGAGAGAGAGAGAGTTAGAACGAATCAAAACTATACAGGAACAGAAGAGCAACCTTTTCAAATGCCACAAACAAGCAAATGCAAAAACAGCTGCAGCACGTGTACCCACACATACACACAAAGAAACACATACGCTCAAAGACACACATTCTGGCAAGCATGCACAGAGACACTGAAATGTTCACACTCACTAATACACACACAAGGATGCATGCTAACCCACACTCACATAAAACACACACACACACACACACACACACACACACACACACACACACACACACAGATACCATAGAGCATACAGTGAAAACACCCACACAGACATGCAAAAGCACACACTCAAACATGAACACACATTTCATAGCCTCTGCCATGAATACATTCCTACCTCCCCTCCCACACTCTCACATATTAAAGAATGACTGCATGTGAATGCATGGCACACACTGAGGTTATTCAGGGAACCTCATCCGCTGACATTTTGATTTCCCCCTAACCGCCCTCACCTACACGTTGACGGAAAGAACAGCAGCAAAGAGAAGATGTTTGGGGGCTTGCTCCGGCAGACTGCCGAATGTTTTGGTTGCCTGGCCAAAAAACATTCTTACACCCTTTCTCTAGGGTCGATGGATTATTAGCAAGAAAGTAGCTAGTAATTCCCTATTGTCGCATTGGAGTAACTTGTTAGTTCTCCCGGCATCCATTCATACAATTAAAACCTGGATATTATTACTTGCTCTCTTTTGGAACGCTAATGTGTTTTTTTTTTTGGGAGGGGGGGGGTTGTCCATAATAAAGATTAATGATACGTCAAATCGATAAAATGTCGGTTACAGCAGCTGTTCATGGAAGAATACAGTTCTTTGCCACAACAAAGACGTCAAAAGCATGTTTCCAGTCCAACAAGTGGTTATTCAGACTCTGCAGATAAACATCCAATGACCTTGGCAAGTTCTGAGTTCTGAGTGAGATTTTATGTTACAAAATAATCTAAGCTCATGGCTTTGACCCCTTTCTAGTTTGACTGGTTTTGGTCTGATGTTCACAGACCTTTTACTTTCAAAATTGTATTACCAGAGGCCATTCATATATATATATATATATATATATGTATCCCAGTAACCTGTGTATTATTTACACAGTGGGTGATTTATGAGTCTGGTGTAGACATGGTCACACTATATAGTCAAACAGTCTTGTATACACAGATAAAGATGAAGAAAATAATTTGGAAAGTTAAGCAAAGCAAGGATCCCATTGATTCCGTTTCTCTGAGGCTTTCGCAGCGGCACAGGTGGGTTAAAAAAAAGTTAAGATGAATCGCTGGGACCAACAGCTGGAGTTTGGACCAACCAGCAGGCTATGGATGGTTTTCTTGATAACGGTTTTGTTTTATGGGGCTAGGTCTCCCAGGTTGACCAAGGATTGTCCATAGCTGGACCTACCAGAAGGTAAACTCTAGAGTCATGGGCACGCACAGGCTCCTCACTACGGTTTTGGTAAAGAAAGCCAGACCTAAAATGATGGCCGATTCTGCAAAACCACAGTCTGGTTCTTGCCTCACATTTGCTCAGAAAACGGAATCTTCCAGGTAGTTGGATGAAACATTTAACACACCAACCATGATATTTTTTTTCCAGTTTGAAAACTCAAAGTATCATCCAGTGACAGCTCAGCTGCTAATTCATTCATCCTTTCAGGTGCAGGTTTGGTTCTTGCCGACCCAATCACCGCTTTGGTGTCCAACTTCTGACGATGACCCTCAACCAAGCAACGTCGTGTTGAATCTTGACTGACCACAAAAACAAAGTAGAGGGATTATCTGTGCAAAGCTAACAGTTATTATGATAAAATATAGTATTACCACAAAAACAATCGAACAAACAGAAGGGAAACACATTACCTGGGAACTCTGCTCCTGGAAATCCTACCTTTATATTTTTAACCAAAGCTACTGTTAATGTCCGACCTTTCCGTTGATTCCATTGGGTAGTAAAATAGAAGCTTAAAGTAAAGCGCGCTTCCTGTCCTTTCTGAGTCAAACCCATTCTTGCGCTCCTCTGCTCAAAACACAACCTGTGTGATATGACCCAAAGTCCCACATGCACACATCCGCTCACGTTCAGTCAGTCAGATGCGCAGACTTGCTCGCAAACGGAATCAATCACTCATTTTTTCAAACGCACGCACGCAGTCGGTCCAAAAACAGACACGCTAGCTTCCTCACACACTCAAGTCTAACACACACACACTTCCTAAGACGTAATAAATCACTCAGGTACCACTCAATCATGCATATACACACTCACACACACACACATACACCCATTTGGATGCACGTCGAAAGCTCATCTTACTCATGATAAATTACCTATTGGGACATTTTTGAATGGGCACTTCTTTTTTAAAAAAAAACCAGTTTGTTTGTTTTTTTCAAACATCCCAGTGCTATAATAAGTTCCAAGGTTGTACTACACATTTGAAACTAGACACCACATTTGCCGAAGCAGTGATTTATCCTTGAAAAGATGCGGATGAAATGTAACATCGCGGAGCTCGACAAAAATTTCTCGCCACAAGGTCCAACTTTCTTTTTGCTATTGAAGATTTTAAACAGATTATGGGTTTTAAGAAAAAGAATATTTTGGGCCCCTTTCCATTATTTCACCTCTAGAAAGACCCTCCTCTCTTAAAGGAACATCTCGCTCAAATGCCCAAAACATTTTCTCACTGCTGCTAAGAGGTTTGCCTCCATCCCACTATAATGGCAGAGAGTGAAATTTTTTTTTTTTTGGTTGCATTTGAAAACTTGAGGAAAGTGGAAAGTCACTTCCCAGAACCTGTCCTGTTTACACTAGATAATTCTTAGACCTCACTGTGAGCAGTTGTCGGAAGTCTCTAAAGTACCTGGCTTCATATCGGTGGACTTGACGTGACTGGCTAGCTGCCAAAAGAGTGCAGTACACTCTTTTACCAGACAAACCCACTGACGCACCACATGTTGTAGGGCTACAGCATAGATACTAATAGTCAGCTGCTACACCTGAATGTTAATTTTGGCCTGGTGGAGCGAAAGGAATAGATATTTTTCAAATAAATAGTCATAAATATTCATATATATATATATATATACATATATATATATATATATATTTTTTTTTTTTTTTTTTAAGTTATTTATTCATTTATGACAGTCAAGCAAAACAAACTGAAACTTTGATCAAGGTTCATGTCTGAAAGAAGATTCCCGTGTCTTAAGAGAACGCTAGTACAGTAGACGTAATTTTATTTCCTAATATGCAGATTCACAATTACAGCTAATTCATGTAGCTGCCAGCTAGCAGTTTACCAGTACCAGTCTGTCAGCAGTCACACACACACACACACACACACACACACACACACACACACACATATGCACACACAATTTGAGTCCTTCCTTCTTTCCAAAAGAAAAAAAACAAGAAACAACAGGGATAATTACAGTTGTCACATCCTCCGATCTTGTTCCTCATTAAAGAGGAGAGGGTGTGTGTGTGTGTGTGTGTGTGTGTGTGTGTGTGTGTGTGTGAGAGGTGGAGAAAAGATCATTTGTCCTTTGCGACACACACACGTTTGCGGTGTCATTAATGGCCGAGATTAAATTCTGAGACTTTGAGATGTCAGGAAGCATGGTGTGTCTGCAAAGAGTGAAAAGGAGACAGAGAAATAAAAGAGATGTCAAGTGTACAGAGTCCCCCTGGTCTCACTGTCTTCCTTTCGTTCTTTTCGTCTTTTATACTGTCTCTGCATTTTCCTCGTTCTCTCCTGAATCTTTTTCCCCTCCTTTTTCACCTTCGCCTCTCGCCAGCTTTTTACTCTACCCTCTCTTTCTTGTCTTTCTTGATTTCTCAGTATCAATTTCTTTCTCCTTCTCTGCCCTTCCTGGTCTTTGTCTTTCAATTTCCGAGACCCTATTTTGTTTTTTTTGTTTTGTTTGTTTTCTTCAGATCCCTTCCAGAACTTTCTTTTTCTATTTTCCAGCCCTTAACACTCTGGGATGAGCAAGGAACATGTCTTTTCTTCTTTCAAAGCAGTCGAGAGCCGGTCAAATTTTGACCAAAATATTTGACTATGTAACCACGTGTCACAGGACTTTGACCAGTTTGGGCTTGTGAAGCTCCTAAAAACTGATATTTTCTAACATTCAGTACTGTACCTTCACATCTGACGTTCGGATTAAAAAAAAAAAAAAAGTCATTGCTTCTCTCAGAAATGAAATGGGGAATGGAAAAACCAGTGAAAAGGCCTGAATTTCATTTAATATATCCACTACATGACCAAATAAAAAAAAAAACCGATGGACACCCGTACTTTAATCCCACATATGAGTCCTTTCCACCAGATATGGAACCTGGCTGCAGGGATTTGCTGCCATTGAGCCAGAACACTGACGTCGGGGGATGAGGTCTGGCTCATAGTCGGTGTTCCAGTTCATCCCAAAGGTGTTGGGTGGGGTTTTGGTCAGGGCTCTGTGCAGACCAGTCAAGTTCATCCACACCAAGCCAGGAAAACCGTTTCTTTATGGACATGAAATCACACTATTGTCTAAAATGTCATTGTACGTTCTAGCGGTAGGATTTCTTTGCATTGAAGACCCTTAAAAACAGCCCCAGACAAGAGGAAACGCATGCCGACAGGGGTTTCCACATACTTTTTGCCATGCAGTGTAGTGTAACCCTGTGGCATTTCACCTTCAGAAGTCTTTAAAAGCACTCTTCGCCTCCGGCTATTTTTCGTCCATGATGAAATTCGAGCTGTGGATGTTTTAATGAGCAAAACTCCCTGGTACCATGTCACCTTTTCTCTCTCCACGTTATTACATTTTAAGTTAATTAGAAGTGCATTATTGTTTAGCATTCATAAAGGGAAGAAAGAACATTAAAGACAATTTGTGTGCAGAAAAGCCCCAGAAATTATCTGTCTTCCCTTTGTAATTGCTTCCGGCTAAATTGGTCCTGCCAATTATTACATTTACCGTACAATTTGCATGGTAATAGGCAGCGGTGTCACTCACTTCCTCGCCAATTCACCTCACGCTCCCCTCCTGTCTTTTGCTCTCAATGGCTTCGCCATCCTTCTGTAATTTCCAATGGAGTTGGGGAAGAAGTTAACCAAAGAGCCTCCAGCTGTGAATAGAAGAACTGTAAAATATGATATATATCATTAATTATACATAATGTACTAATTCAGCAAGAAGGACTGATAAAGAGTTGTCCTTCTGTCTGTCAGGCAGCTCAAAGACCATTCTCTAAAGTGACAATCACAGGTTTAATCCTGGCAAAAATAAATGTGTTTATCACCTGTCACAAGTCCAATAACGTACCCTTGAGACAGATAGTCTGTCCTTCTCTGCTTACTTCAAATGTCCTAAATGCAGATAGATTTTTTTTTACAAGGAGAATTAAACAAAGGGGGGAAATTGTTTGAGGTCATTATGGAGAATGGAGAGGTTTTGCAAACTGAAATGGACAAAAGCAGTGAGGCGGCACAGAAATACTTTGTTGGATACTGTATATCATTGTGCTGCGAGGTTTGTAACAGGCCTCGGGGCATTAAAACAACGCTTGTACGACTGTGTGCTGAGGTGGAATGGTCCTGCGCGACCACTCGGAGATCATAGGTATCGTTTATTTATGAGGCTGTTATTGGTTTGTAGTCCTCTCTCTTCACATTGTATCTTAAGTTTTCCACAAATTCAACACCCAGCCTCCTCTCCCAGGACTTATAGTCGGTTCATTCCCCAAAAAACTCGCACAGACTTTGAAAAAAGTCCGGAAAATTTCCAAAGCCAACATTTTCACTTAAAAATCTATGTTGGAGAATTTTACCTAATTTGTTAAAGGTTTGCCTTTGAGGTTGCCTGACTTAGAATTTTCACTTCTGTTAACTTTCTCAAACTTGAATTAACTTAAAATTTTATATTGTTACAGCGACAGTCTGTGTTTTCACCTCGCGCCCACTTGAAACTTTCATTTGAATGAAGTCACTCAACAAAGGTTAAAGAGACTGCCTGTCAGTTGTAAGTCGCGACTGACAGGATCTTGTTATATTTAACTGTGTCTTGGTCTTTTCTTGTGTTGCGTTTTCTGTGAATTATTTGCAAACTCTGCTGCCACTTCGACCAGGACATGAATTGTGTGTGAAGGTGATTAACTTCGGTATAATCAACATTTATAACCTCACGTCATCTCCCCCAGATGGATCACGATCCCAGGAACCCAGCCTACATTGCCACTCAAGGCCCTCTGCCCTCCACGGTGGCTGATTTCTGGCAGGTAAAAACACACACACACACACACACACACACACACACACACGCATAAATGCAAACACACACTCGGGACATAAAAATCAATACATTCTCCTCTTTTAAACAAGAGTTAGCCGATTTTTATAAGTGCAGCGAGTCACACGGGAGACCAGCCTGTTCTGTGGCTGTCGTTATTAATCTCTCTTTCACCATCATGCCCACTTCCCACCACCACTGCACACACACCACGCACACAACCAGTCAACGGTGAGACACATTGTTAATGCATGAGACAGCAAACACTTTTCCCGCTGCTCCAAATATTAGATTGGACTTGAATCTGAGGCCAGGAGATCGATAAGTTATTCTGGCCAGTCGTGGTGTATGTGTGTGTGTGTGTGTGTGTCGAGCGGAGCAGTGGGCGGGGTGTGTGTGTGTCTGTCAGGGGTTTGTAGGAAGGAAAGTTCTGTCCCCGGTGCGTTCCCGGTAGTGAAGGTTACCATGCAGGATGAAAGGACAGAAATCTCAGGCTCTTGTATGGTCACTGCTTCTTCTCCTTTTACTTCTAATCGACTTGAGTGAAGTATAAAAAACACACACATTTAAAAATGCGCCAAGGAATTTCTAATAAATTATCTTTTTTTTTTTTTTTTTGTCGTTGCCTTTCCAGCGTTGAAACGCCAAGGCCACAGAATCCAAACATCTCTTAATTAGCAAAGTAATTCAGCAAGAAATGAAAGTCACATTACTTATGTTACTATTTTCTTAATACGTTCTGGTCAGATTACATATTATTGTCTCTTCTCTACTCACTGATAGTTCATTGCTTAAGGCTCCACAAATGGCGACCACGCCAGCTGTGACACAATGCAAATACGCCGCAGTTACGTCAGTGTCTGGTGCAGAGGGAGCCTGGGAAAAATTGCCTTCGAACTCTGTACCAGCAGAGTTCTCGCCCTCTCAGCTAAACTCTTGCTGAGAGGCGCCCCGTAGCTTTGCCACAGTGCCTGCTGACACCACAAAATGATCACGTCATTTTTGTTTGTTTGCTTCCACTGAGATGTTCGCAGGGCAGTGCTGCAAAGGAGTGTCCGTTCTCAGCCAGCCTACGCTGGGGTGTTGAGCAAGTCACATGAAAATCGTAATCACTTCCGCGTCCTGCGTTATTTATCGGGAAAATAATTACTTGGCTAATTACTCAGCAGCAAAAGTGCAGGGTTACTTTACTCGTCACTGTACTTCGGTTACTCAGCAGTCAGCTCCGTCAGACGTGCCTTTACACAACTCCAAATCCTCCACCCACACACACACACACACACACACACACACACACACACACACACACGTACGTCACATCTTTTGTATTTAATGAGACACTGCAGTTTAACAATCAGCCCTTCAGTTCGGAGGGATTTACTGACCGTCGCACAGCCAGCTTAGCCTCCGGTGACTGCACACAGCTTTTCAGAAGTCCCAGGAGTTCAGGGGTGATTCCTGAATGTACACGTACCTTGTGGCTAACATTTGCAAGCTAGCCAAGGGCACACACAAAATTAGAATAAAGGAAATACCTGGAGTCACAATTCCCGTCTTTTGGTAGAGGCTCCCGCCTCTACCCACGGAACACAGAGACCGAACTGACATCAGCCCTCCATCAAGCCCGCAGTAAGACAGCCAACAGGCCGACCCCCAAATGTCAGAGTAACGGAGTGCTACTGGGCCTAGTAATTGCAATGTCCTTACCGAATTTCAAATTGTAATAAAAACAATCACAGCACGCTAATGTGTTACCGATAATGCATTACTGCCCAGCGCTGAGCCTGTATAATTAAAGGTTAAATAAAACAAAATTTAAAAAATACCCAATTTCGTTTCAAGTGCACTGTCAAAACATCCGAGAAGAGCGGGAGCTGATATAAGACCAAACGACGGTGCCGCAGTAAATAGCTAAAACACTGAAATGACTGCTTCAACAATCCTCAGGTGATTACAAACACACAAGCTGCTGTGGTGATGAGAGAAGCTTACTTTGGTTTTGGCCATTGGATTGTGAAGAATTGGTGGGTTGGTGGTCTCTGGGGGAAGAGAGAATGAACTTTAACCCCATTACACCAGTACTTCCCTCCCCCTTTTCCTCCTCCTCCTTTCACCACTAATCCCTGTGCATCTCTAGACATTACTCCTCTTTTAGGAAAGGGAAAGGTTGGTTGTGTGTATCTTGTGGTGGGGGTGTGTGAGTTGTAGACAGTTTATTCTTGACGAACCATCTTCATCCTGCTCAGACTCCAACCTTTTTTCCTCCCCTGCTCTTCCGCCTCCTCTTTCACTGTCTTTTTCCTCCTTTTACCTCCTTTTAGAAATATTTTTTGAAAATATTTTTGGACATGACAGAGGTAAAGAGGAATCAAATAAAAGGGAGAGATGGACCTTATCTTCATTATTATCACCATATCTGAAAAGATCATTTAAAATTTTGTCTGAAAACCTCAGACCAGAAGTGCTGCTCATCATGGATTCAGCTCGGATTCTGTAATTGGCTTCTCTGTACTCAGGGTTTAACCAGGCTTCTTGTTGTCCTGTGGCCCAGCGACTTAACCAGCATTACTCTGTTTTATCAGGCCCCTTAATCCGGAGCTGTCAAGGTTATTACACAACATATATTGCATGACACAACATCTCTACCATCCGGATTCTGCTGAGGTGCCCTCGGGTAAAATACTGAAGGCACATCCTCCGCGATGCCCAGCCTCCACAAGTTAAAACGTGGATCTGTGTGATGAGAAGGGTGCAATTGTAGAAAAGAGCACGGTGTGCAGTTAACTTTTGCCTGGATAAATAAGGGTTTAAAGAAAATTAGCATTTTAACAAACTTTGGGACTTGTCTCCCCAGCACCAGCAGAGTTCTCACCCTTTCAGCTAAAGTGAATTAACACCATTTCTCAAAGAAGTGCACAGTCACATCTTTAGATGCATGAGAGCAATCAGCGAAGCAGTCGGGGCTTAGAGCAGCAGTAATTCATACCCGCCGCAATTAACGTCAGTTAAAGCTTTGTCAAGGTGCGGCAGCAATCCTGACTGAATGGCAGGTGTAGCGATCTTGATTATCTAACGCGATGATGTGGGATTGGTATTGTTTTATGGCTTCCATTAACGGCAGACTGTTGCCTCTGATCAGAGTCGAATGGATCTCCAGAGCCGGCCCACCCTCCGGCTGTGAGAATATGACTGCCAGCAGGAAAAATACAATCGCGCGCCCGGTCTCGCTGTGGAATGACCCAGTTGGGGGAGGGAGCAGCCTCGACAGCAATTACTTTCCATGCGACAACCCATGACTTTCTTGCAGTTTCTTACCAAAGTTTGAAAACACAGTAAACATGTTCTGAAGCGTTTGAATTCAAACTTAGATTTCATTTTCCTTCCCACCCCCAAAACAGAGACATCTACCCTTCCGAAGTGCTAGATTGCACAAAATTTAAACTAATTATGGACCAATATCCAAGTGAGTGGGTGAGTGAGGACACATGTCACCGTTCCTGTTGGCAGATTTTAGGAAGTGTTGACAGCTTTGTATAAGATCTCGTTCCAAATCGAGCTCTCCCCCTCTTCAAGAACGTGACTCCTACTCTTAGGAAATGGCTGAGTGATTGACATTTTAACAAACTTTGAAAGTTTTTAAAGAACATGAGGTAACATAAATCCTCGGATTGAAAAATAAATCATCTGTACTTGCGTGCCAGGTCCTTTTAAAAAGTATAAATGTTTACTGTAGGTTTCGCTGTCGCAGATAGCGAGTCAGAGCTTTGTTAGATTACTGGTGTAGAGCTAAACAAAGTCGGTGAAGCAGCACTGTTAAGCATCTTGAGAGAGCTAAAATAAAACACACTATTTAATCAAATCACCAGGCTTGTTCACTCCCTTGTCTCGACAAATGTGAACCTCCCAGATTTCAAAAGGAGGAGGCCTTCGAAGAGTGAGAATAAGTTTGAGGTTGTGACGCCGCTCCTGTGTCGTGGCATGCGAGGCATTTGCCCGCCGCGGTGATGAGTGAGTCTGAGGGAGTTCGTGTGTTGTTTGCAGATGGTATGGGAGAACGGCTGCGTGGTCATTGTCATGCTGACACCTCTCGTCGAGAGCGGGGTGAAGCAGTGCTACCATTACTGGCCTGATGAGGGATCCAACCTGTACCACATCTACGAGGTAAAATGTCTCAGCGGGAGCAGAACTGACCTGTGTAGGGGGTGAGCTGCAACTTTCTTTGGCATTGGTTTGGTTTTTAAGGTAAAAACATAAATATTTTGCTCTCTCTCCTCTTTAAAGGGGGTTATGGCATTTTTTGGGGAATCTGATTGGCTTTCATTGATTGGATTGATCTAATTCTCCATTAATATGATGATATGTCAATTGTAGTCTAGTTTCTAAAGCTCAAATTTTAAGAATTTTTTTTTTTTTTTTTGGATTTAGTAAGCATAAATGCCATGGCAAATAAACACTGACGGCCAGTGTTTGGTTTAAGGGGATTTCATGACTAAACCTATTATTGTACATGTTGTATACATATTTGTTAATCGTGCATTTGCATGTACCTGGTGTAGGTGAACCTGGTGTCCGAACACATCTGGTGTGACGATTTCCTGGTTCGTAGCTTCTACCTGAAGAACATGCAGACCAACGAGACACGGACCGTCACTCAGTTCCATTTTCTGACCTGGCTCAACCAGAATGTCCCGGAGACCAGCCGGACGCTCCTTGACTTCCGCAGGTAGGGAGCCTCTTCAGAAACTTTAAACGTAACTAAGACTTCTTGCTCTTCAGGCAGTAGCTTTTTGAAATCGGTGCGTCGTTTCAGAGGGGAGGATTTCTTTTTTCCCCTTACCAGTTTGGTTGGTCCTGGGACCCCGTGCTGTGGTCCCTTTTGACTGCTACTGTAACTTCGCTGTCGGCATGAGGAGGAACCAACCAGCCGCTTGACCGGCACCCAACCTGTAAGAGCTGCTGCTGCAGCGACAAGGATGTGATGAGCCAATTACATTCTTGGAATGCACACATAAAGCTCAAAGTACCACCACCGGCTACCTAATCGTGTCCTCTACATTGTGGGCAAGTGTGCATGACACAGAGTTGATTTCAAGTAATAACGGCTTTTTTTTTTTTTTTAAAGCTTCTTACTTAGAGAATTTCTCTGAACTCTTTTATTTCTCTTTTTATTTGAAGACCATGAAGTACTTAAGCCTGCTTTTCATGTAGGTAACGAAAGCCCCGAGGTTTTAGACGACCTTAAAGAGACTTTTCAAAGTGCATTTTTTTAAAGAGGTCTTTAGAGAAAAACGCACTTTGATAATCAAATTTCCATAGCAGAATAGAAGAACACCACTTTGTATGATGTCTTCAAGAAAAGTCACCGCAATCGATTTTTCAAAAGGGCTGGTTATACGTAACTTTCTTCTTGCTTTGGGTGAAAAAGTCCTGTAAAAAGACACGAGAGACGCCAAGATTTGTGTGATTGTAGCTGAGAATCAGCATTTTCTCGTCAG
This sequence comes from Xiphias gladius, assembly GCF_016859285.1. NCBI lineage: Eukaryota > Metazoa > Chordata > Actinopteri > Istiophoriformes > Xiphiidae > Xiphias > Xiphias gladius. The sequence goes on along the minus strand of NC_053413.1, from coordinate 25,469,925 downwards.
AAATGCTGATGGCACCCACATATCCAAAATGAGGGAATGTTTAGCGGCTTTTCACTGTTCAATACCACTAAGATGTGTCATTTTCCATATTCTAAAAGCAAACGTTGCTATCTTACGCAAACAAGAAGTCCCGTTGATATCTGCATCTGTATCTGTATCTTATCTGAGGGTTCTGGAAAAAGTAGGAAATAGCAAACTGAAATGGCAGAGCAAAAGGCAGGGAGGTGGCTGACAGAAATGTGGGCTACAGCCTTACAAAGCAAGTCCTGAAATGCCTGACAGTCATCTAAGTATTCAAGGGTGGAATTCTCTTCAGCTCTTTATGCCTCTCCTAAGGTATGGTAATTAAAAAACAGAAAAGAGCGCATGGTAGAATGTATGAGTGATGGCTACGGCCGCACTTCTTTTGGACATTTTTGTTTTTAATCGAAAGAAAAAAAGGGAAATGGTGGACATTAAATAGAAGGTCTTGGACTTGTTTGTTCCTCCCTGAACCACAAAGGCTTTGGGTAGCTTATGTGGCTCGCCTGACAGCATAATAACTTCAAACCTCTCACTTCTCCAGGAGTTTTGACTCATGGCCCTGAGGTGCAGGCAGAAAAATATCTGTATATCCTCAAACATCCTGGGCATTTTCCAGTCGATAACAGTGTAATTGAGGACGCATTGAGAGAACTCTGCCGGAGTGATCCTTTATCTCTGGTGCCTTTATAGCTGCTCCCCTTCGACCTCTTTTAAACTGATATACTGTATTGCCTATTAGGTAGGAGCCGCCCCGGCCCCTTTTCTGATTCATTGTGGATTTTCTCGAGCGATAGACCCCAGCTCGGTTTTATATATAGGTCCGGTGTCGCTGTGTTGCTGGCGCACATCAATTAGGTGATATCAAGAGTGAGGGTTTGTGGTCACAGCTATTATAAAAGGGTCTGGTGGGCGTCACCGCCCACCATCAGTTAGGAAATATTGCCTTTACTCACAGGGCACTGGGGTCAGAACACAATGAAGAAAGCGCAGGGGGAGATATTTTTCACTTTTATTACCAAGGATGTGGTACTTTCGCAACAAATACCCTGCCCCCTTCTATTTTTTTTTCTTTTTTTGGCGTTTCCTTTTTTTCCACCTCGATGGTTTCAGGATGGCAGCTGAAATATCTCTCCCTCTTTTGTGCTCGTGCCGGCACTCGCCTCACTTACAACTGACTGAGCCGACGCATTGCTTACAACTCCTCTCTGTCCTTTCCCCCCCTTTTACCAGCTAACTAGCGGTTGCCAGTGTCATTTTTGTGATGTTGCAGCTAGTAATATAAGCCCAGTTGCATAGTCACAAAAGTGATCATTGGAGACTGTGATTCTGCAACCAATGGGCCTCATGGACCCCCCCTCCCCACCCTTTTACTCCGCTTTTATTCCCCTCTCGCCTCCCCTTCTTTCTCCCTCCTTTATCTCTCTCCTCTTTCTCTCTCCTTGCTGTGCCTGGTGACCTGAGATGACCTCTCGCCTTTTTGCTTGCTCACGGTTTGCTTCACCGCCTCGGATCTCCTCCCACCTCCTCCCCACTCTCTCTCGCCATGCCTCCCTTCCTCTCTTGGTTCGCTTTTGTCTTTTTCTCTCCCACCCTCGATCCGTCGCTTCCTCTTTCTTATACCCGTGTACCCTGTTTCTCCTTCTGTCTCACTTGATGATTTCCGACTTGCGGTCTGAGAATACATCCACACTGAGAAAAGCCACCTTCTTCTCCACGATTTGGCCCTTTGTCCATGCTAAGCCGTTGACCGCCGTTTCTGGCACCCAGCTATCAAGTCTGTCTCCAGACTGGATAAATGTGACACAGCGGTCTTATGTGCGCACAAGGTGAACAGAGCTCAGACGCAGGTGGGAGATGTGTGGTAGTAAAGTTAAGAAAGCAACTGTCTGTCCCCTCTAACCTTCTCCGCAATAGTTATTTTAAATGTCAGCGTAGCCAGTTACACAATGCAGTTGTTGTCCGTGAGCCGTATTCGTAAAAAATGGTGATTTGGACTGTGTCTCGGTGCAGGTAAGAAGCGCAACACACACCGGTGCCCTTTGACAGGACACACACACACACGCAGCTGCTGTGGAGTTAGAATAGGTAAAAAAGACCCATAGTGGCTGCCATCCCTTCACTGCCTCTCCTGTCTGTGCGACGGGTTCGGTGTGTGTGCTGCGGGTGTCGAGTTCGACAGGGCTCTCGCGTGCCAATGCGCAGGTTGCATGAAGGGGGTCTGTCTTTGACCAGGGGAACCCTGAAACTGATCCCATGTATTAAGTTCGGTGAAACGGTCCCCGGATATTGGCTGGGATGCACAGTTTTGTGGATTTCAAACTGAAAGTGAATGAAGACGAGGAGATTTACCTGTTGTCCTACTGACTATATATTTCAGTGTGGATGGGGACTTTATGAGAACAACCAGAAAAAACACTTATTGTTTTCACACATAAAAAGCGTTTTCAAGATGATCCGACTTAGCATGGACATGTACCGAGTCTCTCTCCTCTATCCTCTCTCCGTCGGTTTCTTTCCCTCTCGGTCCTACCCCCTCTTATTCTAACTGTTTCCATGGTAACATCACTTTTGGTTGTCTGCAGTGAGCTCTGACTTTTCAATTTCGGCTAGGGTGGAGGAGGGAGAATGTGTGGGGTTTTTGGGTGGAAATACTCGCTTTCTTCGGTCTTTGCGATGCTGCCGGTCGTGTGTGTTGACTGTTCGGCCCGGGCACCCCATTCAAAACCCGACAATCCTGCTGACATTGGCAGCAGGTTTGTGCCGATTTTGGCCAGTGGTTGAAAATTATATCAGAATTTGTCAGATGGAGAGCACGAGCTTGTTGAAGAATTAGGAAAATCATGGTCCTTCTTGTTGAGTGCAAACCTCTGCCACAGCTGCATAATCCTCCATATTTGTTATTTTCATAAAAGAAAAAGTTTAAATTTGCTTGATCTGCATCTGGATCTGATCTAGAGTTGAATCAAAATGCACATGGTCAAAGACAAGAATGAGACAGCTGTGATATTTTTAACTCAGGTAAGTGCACTAGCTCTTGGAAAGAAAAGCAAAAATGATCAAAACTTCTCTAAGAAATCTATCACAAAAAAAACAAAGAAATCCTGTAGCAAATACCAAAAACTCAGTCATTTCTACTTTAAGTCTGTCCTACCTTTCCACCAAATCCCACTGAAATATGCCAAGTGTGTTTTAAGTGTCTCGCAAACTAACAAACAAAAAAAGAGGGCTGAAATCGTAAGCACCTTGGCAGAGGTAAAACATTTATCTCCTGGGTTTAGGTAAAATTAATTCTGGGTAATATCAACAGGTTTTGAAATGTTGAAAAGCTGTTTACGATGAGGAGTCTGGCAGGTTTCAGGAACCCGAAGGTGAAAATTCCCTATGAACATAAAAGACCCAGGAAACTTAAGTTGAAGGAAGGAAAAGTGAAGCTTCAACACTGCAGGTCTGAGGTTTCTTTCCTTGACTGAGTGATGCATTATGGATCACACACACCATGTCTTTACATAATATGTTCCCGCTGAATATTGTTATTTAGAGTTATCACCATGAAATAGAATCAGAGATGATCTCCAGCTGGGATCAAACTCACGGCTCACTGCTTCTTGCTCAGATAGAAGCTGCATGTTTGTATAGATCCATTGGCTGCTATGCATTTTGATGAAGGTGTGACGTTTTCATCACAATTTTTAATTAATTTATTTTTTTAGAAGGCCGTCGTTTCCAACACACAGTTTGAGTTTTACTCGTGCATGTACGGAAGCAGCACGAAATATCCCTCTGTCATGGAATGTTATGATACTGCAACATGATGATTTTCATTCTCTGAATAAAAGTTGCCGTGAAGTTTGTGTTCTTTATTTCAGTGTAATGTTGGAAGCTCATTGTTTCCACCAGTGAAGTAAATGTGGAGCTCTTAAAGGATAATTCCAGGGTTTTTAAACCCCATTTTGATTAATAAGGACAGAAATGTTGGGAATCGGTCCGATATTGAGCAAGAACGCTAGAACCCGGCAACCTGCAACGTAAGCCGAAGGGGCATTGGTCCGGGTCAGTGTACGTCCAGGTACTTTGTGCTTTTTTTTCTTGCCACTGACAGGTTCCGATTATTTTTGTAAGTGCCTGACAACATTATGGAAAAAATCCCTACCTATGTGTGTAGAAGTGACATTTTGATAAACAATTCTGAGCCTCTGGGAAGTCTGCTGGACTGTTTTTGCAGCTCCAAACAGGAAGTGGATGTCTTTCCTCCAGATCAAATGGCGCTAAATTTTCCAGTATGTTTGTTTCAAGGTAACAGTTCTTTTATACAGAAGTATGTCAGTGGTTAATAAGGATACATGATGTACCTTTAACTTATTGTATGTTGTGTGGAAAGCGGCAGAACTGTGAGATCCAAATCTGGTCGAAGCCGAAAACAAACTGTTCATTTTCAGAGTGTATCCACCTTGTTCGCTCGTTCAGTCTTCTCAGAGCACCAGATAAATGGGGTTCACCACTTCCAGGACACAACAGTTTTAAGTTAGGCCATCCCTCAGCAGACATTCAGAGAGATTTTTTCTTTCTCTTTTTATAAAGGCCTCCTTTATTTTTCGTACTTAATATTGTTATACCTCTTGATCACTTGCCACTGCATCAGAAGTAGTATGAAACTTCATTTTTTGTTTGACTGGAAAAAATTCAACTACTGCTCGCCGTGGTTGAGTCATTCAGTCTCAGTTTGCAGCATCAATTTCGTTGTCGGGGACGATGAGTCCTGAAGCTCTCGAGTCTCGAATCAGGCTCATTGATTAAACTGCCTAGTGCACGTTGCACAATGGTAAACTGGTTTTATGTGAGATAAAACAAACTGCAAAGCATGTTTTTACAGACACATATTGTCTTGAACTCACTGAAGTAATTGTAAACTTACAATTACTTATAAAATGGAACACTATGGACATCGTAAGTGGGCAAGACTCAAGGGCAGGATACTCATGTTCAGTATCATGTTCAGTATCATGACAACGAGCTTAGAAAGTATTTATGTGACGATCTCAAGGTTGTGCAACTATACCTCAGTTACAGAGAATTCTGGCCCAAGGAATAGTTCTGTCTTTTTTTTCCTGATAAACATTTGAATTAAAGGTACTATGCATGTTTTTCTTTTTAGCGATCATCCCTAAAAGCCCGGATGCAACATGTACTGTCTGTGTGTGTGTGTTGCTGTACCTGTGATTTTAACACTGATTTCTTTCTTTCTGTTCTGTTTTTTTATAGGAAAGTTAACAAGTGCTACCGGGGACGCTCGTGTCCTATCATAGTCCACTGCAGGCAAGTATAATAATAACTCATTTCTATTTTATGTTATTTTTTATCTATTTTTATGTCTGTTGTGACTGAGATCTGTTCCATAGTACTTGTGATTTTTTTTTAATGTAGTTAATGAGCAAACAAGCAGATAAACAGACCTTTTACTGATACTGATCAAATGTTCGCTCAGAAGATTTGAAGCTGAGCTCAGCCGGTTCTGGTTCCTGTCCTCCAATCCGCGCTCCCGTTTCCCTTCACACCAGCTCTCTTGTCCCTTGTCAGCATGTGGAGGACGACAAACATTTTAAATGAGAAATTAGCCAAAAAGTTGTGATCTAATTTGACAAACTGTGGACGGCAACTTTTAATTGGAGGCACTTCAAAGTTTGCAGTGTGTCGGTCGGAGCCAGCGGGTGAGAGGGAGAGAGGGGTAAAGAGAAGTAGGCAGTGCTGCAGCTGTTGTATTTGCATATATACGTACGTGTGTGTGTGTGTGTGTGTGTGTGTGTGTTTTTAATCACATCTGCATAGCCCCACCACCTGAGGAAATAACTCAGACCAGTGAGACATAATTAAATCGGTATTTAACAGAAAAATCTGCCACAGTTTTTTTGCAGAAGCATCCTGCAATGATTGGATTAGAGGGGGAAAAAATTACTTCCATAACATATTGCCGTTATGTCTGTCTGCTCACTCCTCCACTAAGTGATCTATTATTTAATATGGTGTAATGGTTCTTCCAGGATGATGGAACTGTACATTTCTCAGCTAAATTGCCAGTCTGCACCAGAGAATGAAACCTGTCTTTATGAAGCACCAGCCGCAGCAGCCGGAACATCCTGAAGTTCCCTGGTTACTTGTAGGACTTTACAAGAAGATGTCAGTGTTTAGATACATAGTCAAACCTCCAGCTGATGGTTTGTTATCTGGTTGAGAGGTTGCTTGAATAGAACCATCGCACACACACACACACGCTTAATGTATATGAAAGTTGCAGTAATTGCAACAAGTCCTCCAACCTGAACAACCATATGCCTCGTCTGTCCCTACCCTCTGTTGCAACACTTAGGAGCTTCTCCTGAAATTGCGCCCCTAAGGCGGCAGGTCCAGCGGACCTCCGTTGTCATGGTCACAGTAATTAACACGTAGTTTGGGTTAAAATAACTACTTCCTTAAGGAAAGAGGACGCTCGTCGTCGTGGTTACAATAATAAGCGTGCCGTCAGGGTTGGGGATTGGTCGTGGCAAAAAAGAAACGATCACCACGACCACTGGTTTCAGACAGGAAGTGAACAGCGGTCCTCTGCGGTATCCCATCACAGTGGGTCCAGATTTAGCTGTAGGTTTAGTCCTTCTCTCCGCTTTGAAAAATTCAAGTGCTGGTATGGTCACTACTATCTTCACACAGAGAGAATTACAAGTCAAAAGTAAATGACTACTTTAGCTTCAGGGTGTTATTTCATTCCGTAGGTCTCTTTACCCATTATCTGGCGAGATGGTTGTATCAGATCTCTAATTAAAGTAAAGATAAACTGTTTAGTATATAAGTTTTTTAAATCCTCCGAACTGCCCTGCGCACCCATACAGGCGATTTAGATTATTCTGGCTGATAGTCCGGGGAAAAACAACACATCTGCCCGTCTGCTGTATTTCTAAGTTGGCATTGTCAGGAATTTCTGAAAGCTACAATATGTCAAATGTATTTAAAAGAACTGCAGAAGTATCCAAACTTGTGGCAAAATGACCACAAAGCTGCTATCGGTGGTAGACATAAAAAAAAAACCCAATATTAACTTAAGTTTATTAAAGCGGAGCTATACACTGTTTGTTTGTATCATGGTTTACTTTTAATAAATTGCTACAAATATACGACACAATTGGAAAAAGTACATTTAGGCTTAATTGTTATGTATCTAGTGTGACTACAAACCTTGCAAAGGGCGTAAACATCTTAAATGCCATGGGAATAATAATGCGTGAAGCCTGAGGCTCTGAGGGTTTTCCCGGTCTTCCCCCATGCCACGAAGGCAGCTCTTGCCGAGGTGTAAGTCGCCCGGCTCCAACAGAAGAGGTCGGGAGATGTGACTCGGGGAGAGGGCTCATCGGCCACGTGAAGGGGAGCCACCTTGGTGGGTGGACCCGTCTGTGTGTATAGGGCCTTGGAATTGATTTAGAAGAAAAGAAGCAAAACATAATTTCTCCGTCGGCTATTTTTTGGGTAATAAACAGCGAGCGGCACCATGTTTGATTGGCTTTTGCAGGTTTTCCAATGATCAGCAAGGTTTGAAAATGGATTGTGGCTGTAGTTAGATTGCCTGTTAAGCCCATTGCAGCTGCTCTTTGCCATACGTAGCGGCTTTTCTTACCTCAGTAATTCACGACAGGCACCGGGCCACGAGCAGAGAACTATATATTCTAACTTGTAACCTCTGATTTGGACCAATCCAAGCTCATTCCTAAGCCCAACCAGCCAGTCACGTCTAAGGATATAGTAGTGAAAGGATCGAGAGACCCTCGTGTTCGTCCTGTCGAACGCTCAGGCCAGTCTGTCAAAGCCAAGTGTGCACAGCCATTTATCACCCTATTGTACAGAGCAAGCAGAGTGAAGCAATCAGGGTGAGAAGCGAGCGAACAGAAGAGTGCGGAGGCAGAAATTCAATAATGACACAGCATTCAGAGAGCGTCTCTGTCTCTGTCTCTTTTTGGCATTTCTTTTTTTCGTCAAATTTTTTGTCCGACTCTGTTTTTTTTTGTTTCTATCTTCTCTGTCTCCTTCGATCTCGTCTTTTTCTCCTCCCTCCCTCTCTCTGCCCCTCTTACTGTGTCTCTCATTTTAAATAGAGTGAGAGAAGGCAGCAGACATCTTGACATGTTTACTCACAGCCTTCAGGCTTCTGCTGTCTCACACAAACACACACACACACACATGTACACACACACACACACACACATCACATATCTTTGATCGTCTTGAAATGATCCTGACAAGGTGCAGCAATACGACAGATCTCATCGCACCATAATAACCTTTCTGAAAGACACACACACGTACGGTGGTGGTGGTGGGGCTGGGAGTGGGGTTGCAGCTCAATTACTGCCAACGGGTGTGTTGAATTATACAGCTCTGTGTGTGTGTGTGTGTGTGTGTGTGTGTGTGTGCGTGTGTGTGTGCGTGCTTGCAGAAAATAACCAAGGCCCCAGTGAAAATGAAAGTATAGAGGCATGCTAGAACACATACACACAGGGCACAGTCGGGTCTGTTGGATGACACACTAGCCCATTAAATAGACTGGTAGGGGTGAAGACATCAATTTTCAACACTTGAAATAAATCTAGGATACAGAGTTTTCCCTCCACATAGATTTTTTTTTAGCATAGAAGAACGTGCATTGACGTCCGTGTCTAAAAAAAAAAAAAAGAAAAAGAAAAACACATTTTAGCCTTGCTGTTGATGTTAAACGTGTTAAACAGGTTCCTATTTGGATGTTCTTCAATTCCTGATTTAAAAAAAAAAAAATCAGATTCAGCTTTTCTGTTCCAGGGTTAAACACCTTTGAAGTTGTTTATCCCCTTGAAATAGCATTAGAAGACTCATAAACCTCAACATATTAAATCTCGCTGCTCACCTGCTTTAAACTGGAGTCAGATTACGTCTGTCTTCGCTCCAGAAAGAGAAAACCTTCATTCATCCTTGTCTGGATAAAAAACACAGAGCCTCCGGACTGACCGTGTAAAAGCGAGCCTGATGGGGGATCGTGGCAAGACAACAAAAACCTGCAGATACGCACCTGCTGACGGTGAAACGGCAGCGGAGCGGGTTCACGGTCTCACAGTGGGTGACGCTGTCACAGGGACGAGGGCCGGAGGGAATGAGCGATAAGGATCATTTGGGTGTTCTGTCACTTCTGTAACACAATCCGTGACCAGCAGGAACTACAACAATGTCAACGGCTCGTACGGGTTTTGACCTCATTATAAATGCCTGACGGATATAATACCGTTGTCATGAGACATCACGAAACGCACATTTACCTGCACGCACAAGGACAGTCTGTTTGGCTATTGGCGTCTTTATTTTGAGAATTCCAGCTCAGCTCGTTAACATTTTTTCTTTCATGATTGCAAAGTGAAAAAATATAATGAAAAGAGAGAAACGGGAGAATTATGAAAGCCGTGCTGTGTAAAATTATAATCAAACACATTAACTAATGACAAGTAATAATATAAGTACTTCATCAGATATCTGAAATTATATGACATTATCAAATGAACTGTTTCATTTAATTAATGCCTCTCTACCCCCCCCCGTCTGTTTGTCTCTCGCCCACCCGTGCAGTGACGGTGCGGGAAGAACTGGGACCTACATCCTGATCGACATGGTCCTCAACAAGATGGCTAAAGGTGGGTGTTGCCTTTTTTTCTTTCCCCCCTCCCCTCTGCCCTTCATTGTTACCTATGTGGAGGGGTGTTACCGTGGCAACATGCCCCCTCCCCCCATGCTCAACAGGGTGTAAAATATAAAGTTGGATGATTGCGTTAAAAATAATGATATTTAATTAGATAATTAAAGTGATGAGTAGGTACGAGTGACATTTTCCATTAGCACAAAACAACTCAATCACTGTCAGTGTCTGCGACTGAGCCAGAGAAAACAAGATTTTCCTTAATTAGTGCAAATTAATATCTGTTTCATTATCTCAGTGGATGCTATGCCAATTTGGCAGCATACTGCGGGGATGTTTCTATCCTGACATGCGAAGAAAACAAATTTAAACTTTTATAAATTCCGAAGAGAGACGGAAAGTGGCTTCAGTAGTGTAACGAGGGAAAGAAAGATTACGGAAGGAAGGAAAAAGGGGTGGAACGATCAGTGGAAAAGAGGAACTAAACAAGTTTCGTCTAGGGGTGTGCTCCCACTTTCAAAGTCTGCGGTCAGATTTGAATCGAACACAGTTGATCGTGAACACTTTATTTTGAAGTGTCATCAGGACCCAGAGCCAGAGCATTTTAAGCACATTGCGAGTGCATGATAATTACTATAATTAAAGTATGATATAATAAACAGTGTAGTAATTATGTAGGGGACTGAATATTTCATGGGGCTTTGGCTGTTCATGACATGGCGTTAAATTAAGTTTGATTATATTCAATTACATAGCAATATGAGAGTATTTACATGTTCTTTTTGGAGGCACCAGTGACTTTTACTTCTTCGGTTTATATGATTACATCTGCTTTAAGCTCGAGCTTGTGCTTACACTTATAAGTAGGTCTTCATTAGTGCTACTGCGTATACATTCAAATTCTTGACATCTCACCACCTTAGGGAAAACCTGTCCAGCCACAGCACAGAGGACTGTGTCTTCAAATTAAAAGCCCCTCATACCATGTGGGGTTCCACGCACATTACAGGACTATTATTTATTTCTATTTTTTTAAATTGACAACTGCCATTTTCTCCTCCTTGCATGACAGTTGTTTTTTTTAAATAATGTAAAGGGTGACTTTCATTACTAAAGAATTACTGCGTAGTGAGGTAACTACTTACATTTCTTTAAGCTCATAAGCAGTGTGGAAAAAGGCTACAGGCCTCAGTATAATGATGAGATGAAAATGACATTGTATTTAGTGTTTATTAATAAATAGAGTAAAATGTAAAATGTTTTTTAAAATGTTTTATTTTTGATGAAGATTTGACCACAGTTGGTTCCCTTGTTATTTCTAAGTCCTTATAAATTCAAGATAGAAGCTGACGTCCAAACACAGCAGTTTAAGACTTTACATGTGTGTATGTGTGTGTCTGCATATCTTTTGGTTCCTTTGTAAGTGTGTGTGTGTGTGTGTGTGTCTGTGTGTTCCAGTATGTGTGTGAGGTGTCCCTCAGTGGTGGCGCTGCTGTAGCAGAACGAGCTCCTGGGTCTTTAATTCCAGATCAAAGGGTCAGTCAGGCATCGGGGGCCTTTTCCCAGGCTGTCACACTGTGAACAGGGGCCCCGGGGGCCCCTCCTCGGCACCAGGCGGCCGGAGAGGAAAGGGCGGGGCGTGGAGGGAGTTTAATCTCAAATTTACTCTGAAAAAGAAAAGTTCTCAACAATTTTTTTTTTTTTTTTTTTCCTGGAGCTTCTAATTCTGATTCAGCCAGTTCCAAAATAAAGCATCCTTTTGGAAACTGTAGTTGTCTGACAACAGAAACACAACAGAAAGACAGTATAGGTGATGATGCACAAAAGCAGGTGCCATCATCAGATGTAACCAGCGGATGATGGCAGTAATGCAAAAATATTTTGTTTGCCAACCCAAAGACAGGGGATTTTATTTCTTCGTTGATTTGGCATTTCAGTGCAGGCAGACAACTTTTAGAAACAGATTTAGCCACCCCAGTGTGAAGCAGTGATAATAGTGTTAGTAGTGGTAGAGGGTCGAGTTGGGTCTTTGGCTCAACATTCGGAAGAGCTGTGTTTCGAGCTTTGACTGTCCTCTGTATTTTAAGATTATCTAGTTGCCTTTGAAGAGGTTTCATAAACCTGTGGTGTTGTGGAATCTGCTAAACCCCACACAGGAGCATGTAATCCTTCGAGTTAAAACATGAAAATCCCCAAACCTTGAGTTACAAAAATCTCACCCAGCAGTGATGACATAAGGCCTTATGTTTGTCAGGTGTTTGGGATTTGGCTGTTTTCTTTCTCTTTGCTCTGTTAGCTATTTTCTGTTTGCTCTTTCATTTCCTCAGAACTGGGCAATTGACTCACAGTCAGTTTCATGTCCAGGTGTGGCCTGTTCCCGGTCCAAAGAGGTGTTGATGCAAATGCAGGAGGCCGTCATTAGGCTGACAAAACAAAACAAACCTATCAGACGGATGGCAGAAACCTTAGTTGTGGCCAAATTCTTAAAAAAAAGGAAATGCACTGGTGAGCTCAGCGTCACCAAGAGGTCTGGAAGACCGTGCAACCAAAGTAGATGATCACAGAATTCTTTCCTTGGTGAAGAAAAACCCTTCGCAACATCTGGCCAGGTCAAGAACCCTCTGGAGGAAGGCGTATCATTGTCTACAATCAAGAGACGCCTTCATGAATGTAAATACAGAGGGTTCACCACAAGGTGCAAACCACTGGTGACACTCAAGAACAGGGAGGCCAGATCAGTCTTTGCCAGAACACATCTAAAAAAGCCTGCCCAGGTCTGGAACCAGATTCTTTGGACACATGAAACCAAGATGAACTTGTACCAGAATGATGGGAAGGGAAGAGTATGGAGAAGGAAAGGAATGGCTCGTGATCCAAAGCCACCACATCATCTGTTAAACATGGTGGAGGCAGTAGTATGACATAGGCATGTATGGCTGCCATTGGAACTGGGTCACTGGTGTTTACTGATGGTGTGACTGCTGATAGGAGTAGCAGGATGAATTCTGAAGTGTTCAGGGCTAAACTATCTGCTCAGATTCAGCCGAATGCTGTAAAACTGATGGTTCCTCACAGTACTGATGGATAATGACCCTAAACATACTGCGAAAGCAACACAAGAGCTTCTCAAAACAAAGAAATGGGATGTTCTTCAATGGCCAAGTCAGTCACCTGACCTCAACTCAATTGAGCATGATTTTCACTTCCTGAAGACAAAACTGAGGGCTGAAAGACCCACAGACAAGCAGCGACTGAAGGCGGCTGCAGTAAAGAGCTGGCAAAGCATCTCAACGGAAGGATCTCACCATCTTTTAATAAGTTGCAGCAACTGATCTCTTACTATAATCTTGTACCCCAAATTTTTCAATCCTGCCTCAGTTTGTCTGTCTGTTTGAGCTTTAGTTGGCCAAAGCGTAGAGAGATATTTAAGGGACCTTTTTTTTTAAGTTTTGTTTTATGTTATGTGTTTATCTGAAAAATAAATGTCAACCATTTTTTAACTCACGAACTCGCCATCAATACGCGTATTAGCCTCAAAAATCCGGTATGAGTTGGCTACTAACAGCCCACTCGACTTATTTATGCCGATAACACTTCTCTACTTTTAACTAAAATGGGGACTACATAGGACTGCAGTTCCATAAATTTTAGCAGGTCTAAAAAAAAACACTACACTACTCATAATCCGTTTTAAAAGCATCTTTTGTTAGACCCTTCGCAAACGTCCCTGTCTTTTAAACCAAAAATAAGATGTAATATTTGTCTCCAAGGCGTACTTGACAAAGCTCCTCCAGACCTACAAAAGACATTTTACAACATTTTTCATGGCTCAGTAGAAGGCTGAGTGACCTTCAAAAAAAAGAAAAAAGAAAAATGTATTTAATTGCTAGATGAGCCTCAATTTATGTTGTCTTTTTGTAGTTTACATCATGTCGATTTATACCTCAGCAAGTAACTAAGGTTCATAAAATCTCTCCCCCAGGGAAAAAGACTGGTTTTCCCTCCACTACATCACTGCTCTCAGCTCTCCATCCCCCCTTATTTAGGAGGTTTTTGTCTGTCCTGAGAAGCTAGAGGCCCCCAGGTTTTGCAGGCTTCCTCCATCCTGATCAAAGACACTTCCCTCCTCCTCCTCCTCCTCCTCCTCTTCCTCCTCCCTCTTAGACACAAGATCACTCCTGTTTCCCTCACCCTCCCTCCTTCCCTCTTCCTCTTCCCCCCTCGCTCTCTGTGATTCCCACTCTCTTTCTCGCAAGGAATGAATAGTAAATTTGTCAGAGAATTACAGCGGTGTTGCAGGGTTGAGGAGGTATTGCCGCGACTCTCTAGTTTTTTGGGTTTTTTTCCCCTTCTTTTCCAAAAGGCTCCCCCATTTCCCTCCTCCCTCTAATGTTATCCCCCCCTCACAGCACCACCTCCACCACCCTTCTCTTCATCTTAAGGATTGAATGAGACCCATCGAGTGCCGGAGAGCTTTTCAGCATCCCTCTGTTTCTTTTTGCTTTTTTTTCCCCCAGGTCCAGCTGGTGAGCTCGGCCCTCGGCTTTGGCTTCCGTGGGTCTTTCGTGGCCTCCTCAAGGGCCCTGTCTTTCTTTTTTGTATCTTTCTCTCCTCCTCCTCTGATTATGCCCCCCCCCACCCTCATCAGTCCTACTCCTCGACCTCCACCCTGAAGCGAGGGTCTCACAGAGGAGGGAAGCTCAAAATGAGGCTGGGGTTTTTATACCATTCCTCCTTTTTTCATGCCTCTACCATCTCCTTTAAGGTGGAATTTTGCAGGAAGGCAATTTTTTTTTTTTTTAATGCCGTCCATTTTGAGGTTTATCAGAACCTGCACAAAAGCCCTCAGCTTGTTAAGCCCCCCCCCCCAAAAAAAAAGAAAGAAAAAGAAAGAAAAACTGTAGCAGTGAGTAGTGTGTTCCAGCTTTTCTGGCTAGAAGGGAGTCTATTGTGATGTAAAGAGGAAAAAAAAGCTCACAAAACCTGTGAAACAGAAAGAGAAAATGGTGTGAATGAGCAGTTCTCCCACCATTCACTTTCCTCTTCATGCAGGCGATGAAAAGCGGCATTATTATGTGTCACAACAAGAAAAAAGAGAATTCTTGCGCTTTTTGTTTCTTCAGAATTTGGATAGAGGAAGAGGGGGGAGAGAAAAGCGTGTAGAAAGACAACAAATTAAATGTTTTTTCTTTCTCTTATTTAATTTAATTCTTGCTCCTGCCTCTCTTTCTTGTCTCCTTTCTCTCCCGGTTTTCAACGGTTTCTCTATTTATTTTAGATGTCTTCATTCCCCCTCAACATCTATTCTTCACTCTGTGTTTTCAAATTATCTCTCTCCCTCTTTTTCTTTCTGCTCTTTTTTCAGCTAATGGCTGGGTACCTAAAGCTATTAGTTATGCTCTTATGAGATTATAAGGTGACATAAATTCCATTTAAGCCCAAAGGGAGAAAAAAAAAAAGACAAAATTATTGTGCTCGCAAAGAGATATTTGTCTTTGAAAAGAGAAGTGCCGTCCACACTTTAAAATTAACAGAAAAATCAAGTCACGTTACAATATAAAATAAACGTGTGTCGACATAAATATCCTTTCAACACAGCTTTATTTTTTATATACAATAAGTGCATTAAGAACATCAAACCTTGGAATTCGTTTTTTTTTCATCCGTTAATTCATCTGCAGGAATACTTTACCTTACCGTCCATCATCTTCAGAAGCCTCAGTATTTTAGGCCTTTTGAATGCATCTTCCCATTTCCAGTTTTGCGCTCCTTTCACTCTCTTCATGAAGCCCGACCCAGGTGCGATCTTAGGGGACAAATTGATACTTAAAGGGAATTTAGACCCAATAACACCTGATGTTCCTTTTCCACACAAAAACCTTACATAAGAAATTGGATTTGCAATCATTTAAATTTTGGGTCAGAATCATTTATAGTTAAAGAGACTGTAAGAGATGAAAGAGCTGCAGACGTGAGACTTGGTTTAGACTCAGGCTTTAGACTTGGCTGCAGCAAGACTTAAGACTTAAACCTGCAATAACTGATTTTTCTTATTTTTTGGCCACTTGGGGGCAGAAGAAACAAGCAATGAACACAACACCGGCCTATCGCCTTTTGTAGTTCATGTTGTGAACTTATTAAGCAGTTGTTTATTTACACCTCCAGGAGTTACGGCGCAACATTATCATTCAAAAGGGGTGTCAAACATAAGTCCAGTTTCCCTCTCTTCTAGCTCTGCCTTTGGTCTCTGCCAACTCCCGAGGGGAAATATCTGGCTCTACGGCGAGAGCAGTGGGAGTGATCCCAAAAAAACGTAAACGTGCGGGCCGGAAAGCCAAACGATGAGCGTGAACTCGCTACGAAGCTCGGTAACGTCGAGCGGATAACTCTCTGCGAGCTCACCTCTACAAGCATCGCATTGTTTTCACAGTGTCATTTGATATAAAAACGTAAATTAAGGCCACTTTCAAAACGTAGACATTTAGTCTCAGGGTTAAGTAAAAGAAATATGATAATGTCAAGCAGACGTGGTGCTCTCTCTGGATATTTGTTCATCCTCTGAGTAAAAGAACTCGGTCTCAGTTACGTAGACAACAACATTACACGGCTTTGAAAGGAAGATGTTCAAATGCAGTGTCAGCTTTCAGAGAAGTGAAAGACCTGGAGTTTCACTTGCAATTTGCTTATTAAGAATCACGACTTGACTTGGAAAGATCATCATTGAGCTGAAGGTAATTCATAAACTGATCGTACACCTCAGAGACAGATAAGCTTTCATCTGTGTTCATCTCTAAAAGCATTATATTCCAACAGTAATGTATCACAGCGCAACAATCTCGCCAGCGCTTGGCCAGGGGTCATTCAGCCGAGTGCCGGCAGCCTCAGCGTTGTCGGCTGTGGGACTTCGTGCCAGTCTGGCACGCCGACAAGGGGCCACACCAGCACACAAACAGGCATGTCAGATTTTGGCAGGGGCTGATGCAGCTCTGGTTGGGCATCTTTCAGGGGCTCAAGAGCTACAGGACAACTATCAAAGACCGACAAGGGGCTTTAGGATCAGCTCCGTTTCTTTTAGAAGAGGTTACAAACATGCAGGCCTGTGATTTTCCCTCTCAAGTCCTCTCCAAGAGTTTCTTTCCTCTTTCCTCTTTATCTTTTTTTCATCCTAACAACACAACACCACCACCTAGCTGTTTGTAGAGTCTTTGTGTGTGTGTGTGTGTGTGTGTGTGTGTGTGTGTGTGTGTGTGTGTGTGTGTGTGTGTGTGTGTGTGTGTGTGTGTGTGTGTGTGCGTGCGCTTGCATGGGCGAAGAGGATGAATCTAATCGGCATCTGCTTTTCTAGAGGGAGTTGGTATAAAACACCAGGTGGACAGATGTTAGCTGGATTTTCTCGCTAGGTCTTTGGACACCGTCCAACACCATGTTATATGAGTGAGTTTTTGAATGTGTGTGTGTGTTTCTGTACATGACAGGTGCCAAGGAGATTGATATTGCCGCGACTCTGGAGCACCTGCGGGACCAGAGGCCAGGAATGGTTCAGACCAAGGTAAGACACGCTTATTTTAACGATCTAACATTTACATTTTAACATTTCCATTAGTCAGAAAAATAAACTTGGATATATTTGTGGTCATGACCGCACACGTAGCCGTTGAGTGTGTGATCGAGCATTTCTGGAACGAACAGCACTTTTCACTCAGTGCTTCATCGGGCTCATGAAAGGGTAGAAAAGGAGTTAAGGGATTAAAAAAAAAACACAAGATACAAGATTGTAATTAGTGAGCTTTTGAGGTGCTGTTAGGCATGTTGCTGAACTCTGGACAGAGTTCTCTAGCCGTTCGCCGTCTCTTCGAGCGTTCACGCTAAGCGAAACTCAGTGCGTGCACAGGAGGGTTGTACCGACCTTGTCATCCAACTCTCGACAAGAAAGTGAACGAGTGGATTTCCCAAAATGTCAAAATATTCCTTTAAGCTCTGTTTAATTGTAGGTTAGGTGGAGGGAAGCTGCCCCTCATGTTTAAAAGAAACCAACATCGAGTGTTTGTAGGAGATGGGACGCAAACCTCGGCCAGCCCATCCCGATCTCCTCCCCGAACCCAGTGCTGGGAGTAAAGTTGCAGTCAAACCATCACCAGTCTTCTGTGAAAATTCGCCCCGTGTCCCATTCACTTCAGCTGAAATCCAGCAGACTACCACCCTCAGCTTTGTACGTTCAAACGATAGAGACAGTGACGCACCTCTATTCGGAAGTGTTGAAATCATGACTGTAACAGTGTGGCATCACCGCGTCATGAACAATTCCTTATCTAACAGGCTTCGGCACTGTCAGGAGAGTTCGTAAAGAGGGTTAGTTCGAGGGACTGTCTCCGCGAAGTCACACATGCCATCATTCTTGAATCTGACAGTTGGTCGCCGACAGTTGCTGGTTACAAACCTCTGACCTTCACGTCAGAGTACAGTCTCTCTAACGATCAGCCACGCCTCCATTAAAACTGTATTTCATCTTTAAATGCTCGGGTTAGCCGGTAATCTTTGTGTCCTGTCGTGAGATAGGGCTGGATTAGCAGTTTTTCGGGGTTGGGACTCGTTCCTCCGCATCAGGCAGGATCGATCGGTTTTCTGAAAAGTAATTGAGCAGGGATTACAGTCAGGTCTGCCCACATCACGGAGGAGTACGTATAGAATTCAAATGGAAGGCGATAATCTGTGCTAACACCTGCTCCCAGTGGCAGCAGGATCAGAAGTTCTGCAGTGCAGCCCCTGAGGTTTTTTACCAACCCGAATGAAAACCCATTGGTTCGATATGGAAATACATATTGTTTTAATTATTTGACAGTTGAATAATAGAGATCACAAAAGTTAAACACAAATCCTTTTGTTTGTATAACATTCCACAATATAGACCCTTTTGAAAAAAGACAAATGCTGTAAATCGCAAAAACAACCAGAGTCATTGTTCGTCTCACTGCGAGCAGGATGACGCCTGGAAACTTCAATTACCAGCTGATCTCTGAACATAATTAGAAAGAAAAGCCAGGCTCTGTGTAGAACATTGGCCGCATCGATCCGGGCTTTATTAAACCATGTATCCTAAGCAAACGGCTGTCAGGGTGCTCTCTCGGCGTTCCCCACACATTGATTCCCCCTGTGGTCTGGAGTCGCAGCCTCAGCACTGATTCTGATGAAGGGAGTCGTTGTTTGTTCCTCTAATCTTCCGCTTTCTGTAAACGTACATTAAACTAAATGCTAAGCATGTATAGGTCTTCAGAACATGACTAAGCAAGACTTCTAAATATTTCGAAATAAAATGGTTTCCAAGTGGTTACCAAAAAAAGGTTACCACAAGGGCATTTCAATGCAAAATCACAGAAATGATAAATAATGCTGCATGTTTACTGAATTCCATATTGTCAACTCTAAATCAAAGCATAGATTAAATTATTCCTAGAAAAACAGGCAGTGGAGGTTGAGGTCGGTTTTCTCAGCTCTGAGGAGTGTCCGCAGTCTTAATTTCAGGTTCACAGGATTAGGGCAGCCTGTGTGTATCCTGAGAGTCAAAACCGGGGGGAAAAAAAATCCACTCGGGACTCCTGCTGCTTTGGGACGCGCCTGTCCACGTTCGTGCCTTTGCGTACTTACGGTCTGAGGCCCTTTATTTCCAGCGAAGGCAAATCTAAATGACAGAGCATACGATAACATTTTAGACAATAATATATTTCTAAGTTTGTGTAAGTAGTTTGTGTTTGGCCCGTTCCTGTTTCAATATGGCAGTGCCCCCATGCACAAAGCCAGGCCCATAAAGAAATTGCTTTTCCAGTTTGGGTTGCAGTAAGTCGAACCGAAGCCAAGTGGGGAACAGAAGTGGGACTTTGTAGGACTCTGTTAACCAGCCGAAGCTGATATTCCAAGTTGTCGTTTCTGCTGGAACACCAGGTTCATCATCTTGCCAAAGGCCTCCTTGGCAGCTCTCTGCTGTCCAGAGTTTTGCTCCTGTGTGTGTTTCAGAACTTTTCACTTTCTTTGTCTCTTTCTTTCCATTCTTTGTCCCCCTACAGGATCAGTTTGAGTTTGCGTTGACGGCCGTTGCGGAGGAGGTGAACGCCATACTGAAAGCTCTTCCACAGTAGGAAGGAGCTCCTGCTTCTGACAGATGTCCTCCAGTTCTCTTCTGCTCCTCTTCTCCCTCCCCCTGTCCTAACTGGAGGATGCTTCCTTTTGTTTCCTCCTCCATCTATTTCCCATTTTCATCTCCTCCTTTCTCCTTTCATACTTCTCTTCTGTCATTTTGGTCTCATCCTGTCTTGTTTCTCCCCCTGTTGTCCTTCCTTACCCTCTGTCCTCCATTCATCTCTTCGTTCCTGCAGTCGTACTCTCTATTTTAACTAATCATTTTGCATTTTCTGGCTCCTCTTGTCCCTTCTCATCACTGTCTCTTTCGTCTCGTCTCCTCCTCTCCCTCTTGTCCATTCCTTCTTTCCTGTTTCCCTTCTCCTTTCCTCATTTTTTCTCCTCCTTTCTACTCTTGTCTTCTCTCCTTTTACCTCCTCTTTGTTCCACATCTTGCCACCTACTTTTCGTTTCTTCTCATCTCCGTCTCTCCTTCCATCTCAGTAAACATTGTGCCAGGAAACCGTTGAATCAGTCCTGTACATAGATAGACCTTCCTTCTGTTGTAATGATCCATGCAGCCTGTTTTCCAAAGTGACATTTCACTGCGTTTAAAGACATTTTGATAGAGTGATAAAAATGTTTCTCTATGTTCTGTTAAGAGTATATTTATTATAGTTTCTGTTTCTAGATGAGCATTGACCTCATGGGCGTCAGTTGGGTAAAGCGAGGTTCGGCAAATAGCGTCACAATCTACTTGGATGTAAGAGTTTTTTTTCGTCCGAATTTCCGGAATTGGTTTAGTGGGATCAAAAGTAGTTCAATCCCACTTAAATAAATCAGTTTATATCATTTTAAATTTAATGTCTGTTTTCCAAAACGATCTTCAGTATAGGTATTTGCCAAACCCGAGTGTTTAACCGAATTGACGCCGCTGATTGGTCTTTGTTTTGAGTGAGTGTATGATGTTGATCATCATGTCTGTATCACAGAATCGTATTTGTGTCTGATTTCTGGTGCCATGCTTTTTTTCTGATATGTTTTCATGCAGTATGCTAGAGTGTCAGTGAGGTAGGTATGAGACCAAATACGAGTAATTTTATCTCTCCTTGAAGGCTTATTTTTCGTAAAAGTAAGTGGCGAAACATTACAAGACACTGGTGAAAAATAAATGAGACGCTAACACTGGAGATGAGGTTAAATAACTTGGAAATGGCTTTTTCAATGTGTAATTTTTATCTTTATCGTAGAAGCAATATTGTGTTTCTTCAACATGAATCGATATCTCTCGTGGACAACCAATATTGTGGCTTGTCAGTGAAGTAACACTCATGTCTGCCTTACTAAAAAAACAGTAGATGGACTGGTAAGTGTGTCTTGCCACCTGGAGACGAGGCCAGTGTGTAATGCTTCATTTTAAAATGGCCTTATTCCAGCGGATTAACCTGTGGATTAAAGGTTTGCTGTGCTGGTATTTAAAGAAAATCCCTCAGATAAACACTGAAGGACATGAAGTCTCTATTAATCCGGGAGCAGGAAGTTACCCCCTGTGCAAAAGTTTATGACAGTCTTGAAATCACTTCAACAGCAGTAACATTGTGTAGTTTAAACTACGTTCCTATCTTAATATGAACCACTCCGTACTGGAATGAGGCCATTATAAAGTAAAGTGTTCCTGACAGGGAAGGACTATCCCCTTTCTTGATAAAAGGGGAAAGTCTTGCTTCTGGATAGCAGTTCTTCTATGTAGCATTGATGGATGATTTGTACATATACAGTAGCTGAAAGCTGTATGTCACTGAAAACTGATTTGCAGTGACACTTGGCTGGTTTTCCCAAAAGCATCTTGAAACTACCTGGGCTTTTGTTCTGATGTCCATGAAATGAGCCGTTCAGCCCATTCACTGCAAACTACTTATACTTCACTTTGTTGCTAAATCTTTTACCTCTATTTAACATCTTTGAACTCAAAGTGCTTTACCTATATTCCAGGCAGCCGCCGGTTTCCACTCTTTCCTGTATAAAGTAAAATAAAAATCTGTTACCAGACAAATTATTAAATAGTCCAGAGCTGTCTTTTTCAAATCAGTCTTCAACTACAACCAATTTACCACACACAAAAAGAACTGAACTTGCAGTATCCCTGCTTTGTATTTAAATGGAAAAATACACCAGTATGGTGCTTTGAGATGCAATCACGGCTACAGTCTCTTTCCATTGGTGCATTATTGTATTTGGTAGATTTAAGATTCGCACTGAACGATTAAAGGCCTCTATCTGCACGTAAGCAAAAGTCGCATTACTCGCTCAAGTAGCCTGTATATTGGGCGGCCCTGATAACCTGTCGAATCCGAGTATCAGCCCTGAAATCCTTTTGGTTTTGGTTCAGTTGAACAAACTAATCACTCGTCTAAAGATGACTTTGGGAAACCAGCTCGCAGTTTGTGTAAAATCAGCGTAATCTCGCTGCTGACAATTGGCTGACAGCAAACGAGCAGTTTTAAATGTTTAATCCATCAAATCCTTGTTTTTGTTTGTCCAGTCTTATTCGAATCACCAGTAATATGACTTGCATACACTATGCTACTAGTGCATGGCTGTTTATTCAGTAAATGAGTATGCTGTATTTTTCTGTGGCCTCAAGACGATCTTAGCAAAACTCTTCAAGCAAACAAGCAAACGGTTTATCTATTAGCTCTGTTTCAAACTATCTATTGCACGAGAAGCTCCAAGGACCTTAAAAGTGCAAAAGCCAAGGATTACCCTCTCTAAACTGTGCAGATCAAGGTTAAAGAGAGTTGAAAGGTGGTGCAGTATCAATGTGATGTAACACTGCAGCAAGCTGGTGTCATGTTGTTGGAATCGACTCCATTTTTCATCACAAACCCTAAACCGGCTGCAAGAAATGCTCCTTATCACAGCTCGTTTGATGTAGAATGGAGTGTTATCTTTTCTGCCGGTTTCAAGATACTGACATGTTTGTTATAAAAATGTGGGAATAAGGGAAACTGCATTGAGGGAATTGAAATGATCACATTGTACTGGCCATTTTTTGATGCGAGTCCAAACTGAGCCAGTTTTAATGGGCATTTTTTGCAGTGCGGTTGCTCAGTAGGTCAACTTTCCCAGTGCTGTTCTTTCTTACACACGCTCCATCAGGTATCAATAGATGGCTGGTCTGTTGCATTAACACTCTGTACATAAACCAAGACAAGAAATACAATAGAAGATATTTTGTTCTATTGATGTAAACAAATTGTGAATAAAGTCTCATTGTCGATGCAGTATTATAATGCATTCCTGACTTGTGAGTTCTGTCCCTCTTTTTTTCTTTCTTAACACTGTTGTGAATCAAATGTATGCTTAGGTCGTAATTATAGCCACACGGCCGTCTTCCCGTCTTGGAGGGCAGTTAAACAGCTGTTCCATAGAGCACCGAACAACCGGCTACATTTTAAATCAGATACGGCGTCGTTAAGTTAGCCGTGATTCCAAGCGCCGTCCTGCAGTCCGCTGTGTTTTCAGCTCGAAGTTCAACTTATCTCAGATTTTTTTCAGTCGTCCGTTCAGTCGTCCGTTAAGAGTTTTCTGAGAACGCCCGCTGTTCTCCTGGAGCAACACTCTGCCTCTCAGTCACAATTTCACGCTTTAAAACGGTTTGCGGGGATGTGCCACCTAATGCATCAAACGGTGAAACTTCCCCCCGTCTACTGAGGGTGTAACAACAATAGGCTACACAGGTTCCAAGGTTTGATTAAAAACCAGGGTTTCAGGGTCACAGTTTGGTTTCGTCCAACGGGAAAATGGAGAGTACACAGTAGCCATAAATCCTGCTGCGAAAAGTAAACAATAAACAGAAGGTGACGGGTCGGTAAATCTCCAGCTCCCCTACAGAACTACGCACTAGGGCCTTCACTCTTTATTTGAAATTGAAGCTACTAGAAAAAGTTAAATATTCAATCTGTCACCATCTGTTCAAATTCAAAACTATGCCTTACACTCCAGTGGGGGGTGGAGTCTGTCTGACCCAGCGCATGCCCTGTTGCCTTCAGTAAATTTGCCTATTCCTCGGCTATTCCTGTTCCCTCAGCTAACTGGAAAAAAACCCGGCAACCGAGGATCGTGACACCAGACCATCGCCGGCAACATTAGCATCCATTCGGAGTCGTGTTCCTGCCCAACCGAAGTCCAATACTGACCCGTCTTTTTGCCGCTGGTTTGGTCTCCGCCAGCTCCCAAGAAATACGTATCTAGTTTCCACACACTACCGTACCTGCTCAGCTCCAGAGACACTTGAAACTATTAAACAGGTTGATCATCTGTGGTTTTAATCACTGCTTTAACCCTGCTGACGACAACAAGCTCCTCAATTTAAAAATCCTTCTGTGGCCATAACGAAAAGTCTAATTTTTTTTTTTTTTTTACACATAGACATGACACCAGCATTATTATTCTACCGGCATCTTTTAAGATTAAACAGAGTGGATGAATAGCCTTTTTTAGGGTACTTACTCAGGCGAAACAGCCGCTTGGTATCGATTTGTTGAGAAAACACTCTTGGTACCTACAGTAAGCCGGGTGTTGCTGGCCGGCATTGTTGACTTAGAGAGTAGGAAGCAGGGAAATCGATTTAGCCAGACCCTGCTTTCTTCAATGATGAGTTATATGAGCAGATTTTACAGCGTCTAAGTGTTGTATCTTCACGCCAAGCTGCACCCAAACGGCATCTTCTACAATTCTATACGCAAAGCCACATCAGCTCCCAGGGAAGAAGACAGACTCAGGTTCTAAGTGTCAGAATGCGAAACTGATGTGAAAAAGGGTTTGTGTCCTTAGATTTAGTTCACGTCGGTAACATGGTGGCAGCCGCAATGTCTAGATTGCAACCCCCTTTTAGAAATACTGATTTACTTTGGATTTTAATAATAGAACTAAAAGTGTGAAGCAGCACCAGTGGCCCCCGGAGGCTGAAATGTTTATTACAGTGCATAATACTACAGTACCGGAGGTCCAAACACTATAGGCAAAACAACTGATTCCTTTAGAACACTTCTGGGGCTCAACATGTCAACTCTGAAGCATAATCATTAGGCTTCTTCCTCTGGGGAACATGAATACCCACAGCATTTCATGGAAATCCGGCCGGTAATCAAGATGTCTTGCTGGGTGTCATGGCGACGGTGCACTTGTTCCAAGTCATTTCAGAACCTGTCATTACCTTTGTGGTCTGCAGCAATCCTCGGTGTGTTCCCACCTTCCACCATTATCTGACATCCACACCCTCCCAATCCATCATTAGCTCCCCCGTATATACCTGCCCTTTGGCCTTGGTTCCCTGCCAGATTGTCCATTGTGCCATCTAAGCTGTAGTGTTCCAGCCTTCTCCTCCTCTTATTTTCTGCCTGCTCTGATATGACCCATTGTCTGCCTCCTGGCGTCGCTGCTGCTGTTAGTAAATGTGCATTTCTTTCGTTCAAAAAAAAAAAATTCACTGTTTCTGAACATAATCCAGCCAGCGACTTTGTTTCCAACAATACGTTTTGTTTTGTAGAAATCTAATTTCTATGAGGAAGGGTTGCTTTTTGGTTGTTTTGCCTGCTTTGGCCCTTCGGACTTTGTTGCTTCAATCTGTGCCTCACCCACTGTGGTTGTATTTTATAGGTTTTCTGTTGTAATTAATGAATTAATCTTGTTTCCAGGTCCCCAAAAGAACCCACTATTGTTAAAATCCACAGCCCTAAAGAAGATGAGTTGTAAATAGTCATTATTTTTAGCTGTCGTGTCATTTGCCACTGCAGCTGAAGCAGAACAATCACACAGAGAGACATGTATTTGGGAATATTAAGTTTTCAGGAGTGAGGAGATGAATGTTTATTTTCCCTTTGACACGCAGGCAGATTTGAAATTGTACAATGGGGATTTTAACAGGTTTTTAAGGGCCTGAGAGGTCATGAAACTCATTCAGCAAATAAATGATTGTGGGAACTTTAAATACAAGTGAAGCAGGAAAAAGACATAATTGCTTCGACTGCCCCCCCCCCCTCCCAGACAGACGTATTATGCACTGAGACTCACTGTAGTCTACTTTATTTTACATCCAAACAAGATGCCTGCGCCTGCAGGTTATAACGCCATCGTGGATTTCAGTCCCCACAGCGCTCCAAGTGAAATATTGTCATTTATTCCACCGGTAGCTAATGAGGTTCCCTGAAAGGCAGCAGTCAAGTCTGTGCGCAGTTCAAAATCATCTGCTGTTATTTGTAAAACCACGGAGTAGCTGTTCGCCGTGTCATTGCCGGCCTGCTAATGGGCCATTGTTATTCCTGCAGAAAACACGCTGCCGCCGCTGCTCGTTGCATAGATCGGAAAAAAAAGGCTCATTGCAGTCCACAGATGGATGCAAGAGTTTTGTACAGAAATGAGGCATCTGCAGTTTAACAACAGCAGTTCAAATATTTTGTCCCCGTCCGCGCATCAGCCTGCAAGCAGCGTACGCAGGCAGTCGGATATTCTGTGACTGTTCGGTGATCAATAAAAGACGCCTTGGAGGGTGTGAAACATCATCTCTGAAATGTCAGTGCTTCACTGTGAATGGTAATCACGCACACACACGCACAGTCTCTGTCATAACAGAGTCACATTTTTTAACTGATTATTTATCTGAGGGTTTACTGAGCAAACATTTAAAGAAGGAAAAAAAACAAAAAACTCGGTCATAAAAACACAGCTGTACAATCTCCCACCTGGGAGCTTCCAGCGCCGACAGGCGCCTGTCGCCGAGCTGTCAAGGTTGAGGAACTTTCTAAAGGTCACATCGACTCAATATCTCCGTTTGCACATTCACGTGAAGGGTTCGGACGCCATAAACCAGTTGGGACTTAACACTGCCTTGCACGGCTCGCTCCGTTAGTTTGGGGCGCCGTTTTCGTTGATGTGCTCCCTGCCACCGGAACGATGGAGCTGAACTAACACGTTTTGTTTCCCCGCCTTTACGACCCACCAGCAGACAGTCGACTTGGCCGAGAGGCGAACTGCGGTTTGCATCGTTGGTTCTCGTGATTTGTGAGGCTGCCCGACAGCGGCATATGTCGAGCATTCATGTCATCACGAGTAGAGAAACTGTGCGTGTGAGAATCAGGAGGTTGTTTTCGCTGGTGAATGAGGGCCGTCTAAATGGTTCGAGCCCAATTTTCACGGATATTTACAACCCGGTTAAGGTCATGCAATTTTCAGGTGTACTCGTAGGGTACTGTGCAGGATTTGAATGATTATCACTTCAACAAGCCAAAGGGACTTGAAGGAAAATAATTATTTAATTTAAATCACCCCTCAGATCCTTTCTCATGACCGCCTCGTCCAAATGGATTACTAATGGCCATGGCTGTGACTCTCAGCGCGCCAGTTGGTCCCATCTCCCCTGCCCGGTTCACCCGTTGTGAGAACACTTCTGGTATTTAGTCGATCATTTTCATCGGTGTGGCGCGTGCACTGACCCCAATATCGCTCGCCGTCACTCATCATTAGCACCTTTATAAGCACGCGTCCAATGGCGGCCCTCGCGGGGAATTTAACCATTTGCATAGAAAAATTGCTTTCCTCCATGCGACGGGAAAGGACTGTTTTGCATAATTACAAATGATGTGCGGCCGCCGGACCAGACTGACGTGGGCACATGGGAGAATAAGGAGGAGAATGGGACTCTGATAGATATGATGTGTGTCGGCGGACATGAAGGAAGATCACAGCCGAAAAATGCTGGAGACTAAAAACGGTGGAGAATGTTATTTTTCCAGTGTTTGGGGGGGATTAAACGCAGTTTTCACAGATTAGGATTCTATTTAATAAATGCCTTTTTCAATTCCTCTTGTTTTTTGTTTTAAACACACTAACAAATCTTATTTAATTCATACTATAACCCCCAATACATGCCGGTTTATATGTATTTGTGTGTGCCACATTCATCACGATCATTACAAGTGACAAACTAGACATCAATCCAACATTCAATCCTGATTTTAACAAATGTGATTGTAAATGAACTAGCTTCTACTTTCTTAAAATGAATACTTTGAAGTATTGGGAAATACACTTATTTGTTTCCTTTCCTCCTGTGGTACGGCATCAATATCAGTCTCGCACATCCGTGCATTAAGAGCCCAGAGGACGCGGTTAGCCTAGCTTAGCATGAGGACTGGAAGCATGGGGAAACCGTTAGCCTTGAAGATGTGTATATTAATCCGTTTTTAGCCTCTCGGCATCAGAGAAACACCTCGAAGCAAAGTTGTTATGGCTAACATGTTGGCAAACAGTCACCTGTGGTCCTAGAGCAACATCAGCCTTTCAGTGGGCGTCACAGGTCCAGTACTCACTCTCGCTACAGTTTGAGTTTGGTCTGAGAAACTCCTGAGAAAAATATCTGGCTCTTAAGATGCTGGAAGTTCCCCTGTTTTTCGCCAGCTTCTCTCCATCTCACCTGCCTGACATTTGGTGCCGGGCAGGCAGTGTCCCTGGGACACGTCTCTGAGTTTGAGAGACTAGCCAGAACCTATTTCTAGTAGGTAGTGGGAAATCCCATGTTCTGATTAATAATCAAGCGCAAGGGGCTGTAACATGAAGCTCTTTATTCAGAGCAGTGAATGAAGCGTTTTCTCCTTCTATTACCGCCTCGGTGTCCAAAGAGCGCAGCATCGGCAGGAGTCAGTCTTCGCTCACATCTAGGGAAAAATGAAAATTTGATGCTCGGCTCGGATTCTGTTTGGTGTTGTTGTCAGCTCCAGAGTGGTGCAGCAGACTCAGACTCCAGCCAGTCCCCCCCCCCTGCAGGCTGAGATATATTTTATGGAACAACTGAGCGAGACGAGTTCAGTAGCACTAATCAGTCCCCCTGAGAGGAGTCGGGAGAACTCTGTCCGTTGCCCTCAGCATTCACAGGTTTCATGTTGAGCTTTATTAATATCCCCGGCTGCTGTCACAGCACTGAGATCCAGCAAGACTTTCTGGGAGGATATAAAACATGGGCGCAGAGGGATGAAAAGGTGACCGGTAACTTCCTGGAGTCTGGCGCGTTACCCCCACGAGGATCGACAAATTGTCAATTTCACACTCTGCTCTTTGTGTAACTTAAAAAAAACCCAGGATTTAACGTGTTCATTAGTGAGCTTCGGACGTGCTGGTAGGTGGTCGCTTCTAATCTAAAAGCCAGGTGTACCAAGCATATGACTGCAGTTTGTGTCCCATGTCCCGGGGACGGTCGGGTTTTGCATAATCAAACCCCTCGTTAAAGATAGAAACATTTTTGCACTCGCCGTTAAAGATTGAAAAAGTCAACTCTGACTTGAAGCACAAGACGGGACATGGCGACGTTTAGGAGACGGGATTGCAATCTGAGGAAAGTAAGAGAAGCAGGACCGTGACTGGAAATCGCTGATTCACATCCTCGACCTGTCGCTCGCTCTGAACCAAATCGTATTTCAAATCCTATCTGCAGCAGCTTTAAGGTTGCGAGTGTTAAGACAGACGTTAGAGGCCCCCTGAATTCATCGACCAGCTCAAATCCGCAGTCGCAGGATGCCATGGGTGTCCTGTGTTTGCTTAGGGTCTGAGCTCAGACTTTCACCGCCAAGTGAAACTTTCCATCGATGCCGTTTCTCGGCCAACTTCCCCCTCTATCTGTCTCGCTCCGGCGGCCTCGGCAGTGGCGGAGGGGAGTGCTGGGCTGGGAATGAAGGGGGAGACTCGCAGTGATAACGGAGCCAGAGATAAAACGGACGGAGAGAACACACGCGACGAGCAGCAGCGTGTTCAGACGGATGTGTTCAAGAGCTATTAGAGCCTGTCACAGTTGGCTTGTCACGGATCTGGCATGCGCACGCACGCACACACACACACACACACACACACACACACACACACACACACACACACACACACACACACACACATGTCTGCGCGCACGACCCAGGACCTTGCACAAACTTAATTCTCATAAGTGTACACACACTAGCTGACATACTCCCCACTGTGGCAATCATGCACAGACATACACTTGTTTCCTTTCTATGTGTCTCTCTCTAACTCTCTCACTTACTCACACGCACACACACAGACACACACACACACACACACGCACACACACACACGCCTGTGACGGCGGCAGCAGGTATTTTCGACGTGCACACTTGAGCAATTTTCAGAGATAAGAGCTGTGACTGAGTGGCTCCTCCGCCATCTGGGTGGTGAGCATGTGTCTGTGTGTGCGCTCGCGCGTGTGTGTGTGTGTGTGTGTGTGTGTGTGTGTGTGTGTGTGTGTGTGTGTGTGAGAGAGAGAGGGAGTGTAAGAGATAGAAAGAGGCACTGAGACCAGCGTTAAGGAGGAGGGACACCTGTAGCCAGGTGCGCTGCATAAAGGTGTCTGCAAGCAAAAGTTATATAGCTCAACTTTTTATTCCGAAGCTTTGCCCCACCGCTGGTCGAGAAAGAGGCTTTTTGGTTTGTTGGTTTGTTTTTCCCCAGAACATTGAACGGCTAAGGGCCTCATTTCCAAGAGGGCATAAACTGTGCCACACCTTTCCACCTACAACTCCAGACAGCCATGTTTTCTTTCTTGCAGTCACAACGTTTCAGAGGCTTGACAGTTTTGCTTATTTCGTCATGAAAGGAGTACACAAACACGAAAATAATTTTTCCCCAAGTAGCTACATCCCTTGCCTCAGCAGGCAGCAGGCATATCACATATTAGATTTGGGCACGTGTACTCCAGGCCAGTAGGGGTCGATAATGGCTCTGACGACTGTGGCTCTCGCAGTTACATAATATAATGCACCCGCGCTCTTAACGTTGGCTCCGTTTGGCTGTTTTCACTGCTACAAACTCAAACAGTATTGCAAGATGAGGGAAATTCCAGAGCTGTGTTACATGTCAAACCTCAAGAGTTCAAACGATTCACCTATCAAGAAGTCATTTAATGTTTTCATGTAAAAAAATGTATCTACCACTGTGCCAGCCGGCTGGTTTAGCTCCCGACGATTTGGACAGCTCGTCAGCAAATTGGCACCGTATACCACCACGCTGTTGTATGACTGAGACCCCGGGGCTCTGCCTTCGTCCACGCGGCGATGTCGAGCAGACGCTTTTGTCGTGTTGCGCGGCCTTCGGTTTACACGTCCAGGAACTGCGTACTGCATCGATAGCATCTAACGTAACTGTCGTAGGATCTGAGCGTCTGCACGAGTAAAAAAAAAGTCTCTCGGAGGAAAGTGGAAGTTGGTGTGAGAGAATAGAAGAATTTGGTCATGGCGGGGAGGGCGCTCTGTGACGCAGAATGAGCCAGCGTGTCTTTTTTCAGTAGTGAGGGGAAAGACTGGCTGCGGCACCTCTGTGCACTTCCAGCGTGAAGGTAACAATGCTCCATTTACACTTCACTTTTGAGGCGTGAGGGGGGATGTTCTTATCTAGCAGATCAGATTACCATCCTCAAAAGCAGTCAATGGCGAGGAAGAGTAGAGGTCACTGTGTTGTGTCAGTAAGGTACGCTCGAGACGGAGGAACTTACAGGTCGGTTCCACTTTGACTTGTTTAGTTGACTAAAAAAGTTGAGTTGAACTGGTAACTTCAGGGTGGAGCCCAATGCCGAGTTCAGCCTCCTTCGTTTTTTTCAACAAAGCACAGGCCAAGCTGAACTGCAGGTGAACTGGATGTAATAACGATGCACGTTCAGCCTGATTTACCACAGAAAATGGTGAAAGAGAACTTTTTTGTTTCTCAAAAATTTCTGAATTAGTATAGTAGCGCTGTTTGGACAGGATACTTTTCTAGGACAGGTCAGATGGTTTTAATATTACTCGTGCTTGTAAGTAATTTTAATTTTAATGTGAGTAATTTTAATCCCTTCTACAGCACATGCTGGGTGTGTGAGCGAGACTTTCCTTCCCTTCTCCTCGTAGTAATTACAGCCCCAATAACCTACTTTCTTTTTGGCCCACATGTGGGTCCTCCCGTAGACAACCAGGCCTCCGGTCAAAAGGGCAAAACGCATTGTTTGCCATTGTCGGGCCAGTGCAAAGGAACGCCTTGACCGAGATGTGCAACCACAGGGTCCAAAGAATCAGCAGTGTGATTTCCTGCTGGGGACACGGGAGACATGTCCCCCTCGTGCTCAAATAGTCCTGTTTTTTGATTCTTTCACTTTTATACTTTCAGGTTAACTCTCTTACTTAAGATTCAATTGTTACCTTGTGCTCAAAGCAGCAAGCTCAGGAGCAGCAGCCAGTGCTGGAGCCAGTTTTATATAGACTGAATTCTGGAGTCAATCTTTTCCTAAAAAGACATCAGGACTGTACGTCGGTAGGTAAATGAGACAGTAAAGCAGCGTTCGCTCCGTGGCAATGCTGCGGATACAACAGTTATCTATCACAAAGTATCAGGTATCTACAAGAGAAAATAGAAATTATTTTCAGAAGGGTTTATGGAAAACACAGTGACCCATTTTAGTGTAATCTGTTATTTGCTCAGTTAATTTAAATGTTTCTTTTTTCTTTTCCTTTTTTTTTTTTTAACTCCCTTGCACCTTCCCCTCTTCTGGAAACCAAACCTACGCCCTTGCGGAGGTTGACTGTGACGCCAGTCTTCCACAGACAGAGTTGGGGTTTTTGCGGTGGCTTGGAGGTGGAGGGGAGCGGTTCCTTTCAGCTGCAGCGGGGATATCTCCGTGGTGCAGAGAGATACGGGGTTGGGAAAACCTCGGGAGGCTGAAAAGCAGACAGGAAGACGCAGGTGCCCCGGAAGGAGGAAGCTGCGGACGTCCGGCGGGGAGATGACACGCGAGTGGATAAAACACCTGGGCCGCCTCCCCAGTGAGGGAGGGGCGAATCCTCCTGATGTTGTACAGGAGGAATCTATAGGAGCGGGCTACTGCTTCAGTGTTTACTGAGAATGAATGTCTTTGTATACAGAGCCAGTTCCTTTAATTTCCCAATGGCTAGCATGCTGTCCACAAAGATGAGCTAAATTGCCAAGCGGCAGAGCAAATATTTTAATATCCACCTCACCCCCTGTTATATTAACCTCATCCAAATGGATGTTAATGTTGTAAGCCTTGTGTAACCTGCTTTGGCAACAGCGTAATTAATTACGGTCCTGCCATTAAAGCAAATTTAAATTAGAAACAGAATCACTGAGCTATTTAGAAACAGTGTTAGAAAATGATAGAGCGACAGAGAGACAGAGGGGATGATGGAGGCTCCAGTCATCAGCATTTCAGATTCGAGCCTCCATGAGGAAACCAGCCATCCATAATGCATCGCATGTCTCCTAGCAACAGCCGGGAACCTAGCAACAGGATCTTAGTAACTGCAACAAACTGCCGCCTCCTCGTCCGCCAGCCAATGGAGGGGCAATGTGTCTGATGCGGAGCCGCCAATCGGGAGGAGCAGGGCCGGTAAGAGGGTGAAGCGAGTGTGTTTCCTCCCACAGCTGATTGGGCACACACACAGGGAGCGCATGCATATACAAACAGGACACACACATTGTCAAACACACACACTCACACACACACACAGGCACTCAATGAGCAAAAGTCAGAAAACACACACACATACATTGAAAGCATCCTCACTTTGTTTAGCACTGGGATATTTTGGACGCACGGGGTAAATGCAGGACACACACTGTAGTTAAGGAATACGTGGCTCAAATGGGTCAGTTCGCCCGAATTGCAAATGACATCCAGTACATCCATTCATGCAGATAGTTTGGGTTTTTCTGAGATCTCTGCCCTAATCCAGTACAATGTAGAATGAATGCAATTTCACTTGTGGTTTTCACAGCATTAAGACATTAGATTTGATACATTCAACAGTTTTCACGAGGACTGTTTCGTCAGGAGAAAGCACCTGTTGACGTCATAATTGTTGACGTGAGGTCTGTGGATTATCCAGCGCGGCTGGGACATTGTTTCCAGAAAACAATGAGATGACACTGCTCGATTTTCTAAATGTCTTCTCTGAGCGTTGAATATAAAATTCCGTTCGCCTCCACTTAGTAGCTGGATGGAGGCAGAAATCAAACAGAGAGGCATCTCAAAGCGTTCGCCGAGTTACCGTCACGAGGAAGTAAAATAAATAGCACTCTGTGGTCTGGGTGAACAAATGCTTTGATAGTTTTGGATGACAGTGCAGATCTATGGCACAAAGGCACAAGCTTCGGTATATCAGTCTGTGGCTACACGGACACAGGATGAAGATAATTTATTCATTAAAGACAATTTTAGTGTTTCCTCTTGGCAAGGTTTTATAATAATGATGATGATAATAATAATAAACAAGTTTCAATCATTTTTATCCTTATCCGACAAGAAGTCAAAAGACAGTAGTCAAGGATTGGGGGAGCTTGGACGGTATAAATACTGTATAAAAATGAAATCTGTAATTCACACTCTGCAAGGGACCATTCTTCAGAATAAGTACTCTTAAAAGACCAAACCAGTACTGTTGCAAGTGTTACTACTTGTCACAAGTAATCTTCATCACAGCTTAATACTTTCTAAACCATGCTTTTGTGTTTTGGATGTAGCTTTTTTCTGTCCTTCCAGACTGCCATTGATTTTACTTTGATTTCTTTATGCTATGAAATTTAACTCCCGTACCATAAAACTTGGTAAAGTTTCAAGAGTCCTTTTTTTTTTGCCTGTATTTCACATTGTGCTTTTGGTACTTCCACTTCAGTAAACGAGGCGAGTATTTTTTTAGTGAAAAAGTTAAAACAATGAAGTCAGTCACACTCCACAGTCCATCTCACAGTAGTACAGCATGGCTTTAAAAGACTTCCCTCCAATCTTTTCTTTCTGTTTCATGGCGGCTAAAGCTAATATCTCCCGTCCACAC
This sequence comes from Xiphias gladius, assembly GCF_016859285.1. Classification (NCBI taxonomy): domain Eukaryota; kingdom Metazoa; phylum Chordata; class Actinopteri; order Istiophoriformes; family Xiphiidae; genus Xiphias; species Xiphias gladius. Next base: position 25,435,218 of record NC_053413.1, on the reverse strand, counting down.
TGAGGAGACTCTTTACACCCCAGGGCAAAAACAGAACGAAGAAAGCTCAATCTTTAACTTTAAATGAGCTGTAATGGCGTCTGGGGCCCTTTTCCCAGATCCAATATGGCCTCGCATCCTGCAGACACATGGCAGCTTTTTCAATTCCCGAGGCCAAAGGTGTGAGTATTATCTGGAGATTCATTCCCCGGGCTTAAATGGAAAAATGAAAAGTGAGGCTTAACTCACCTGCCTTTTTTGTGAGCTTGACGCAGCTCATTCTTCATTCACTGCCAGGCAATCTTCAGGCCAAGAGAGGAGGAGGAGGAGGCGGAAAGGTGCTCTTCAGTCAAGATGGCTTCCCCATTGTCCGGATAAGCAGAGTTTGTTTGTAATGAGATTTGCTAACTTGATGTGTTTGGTCATGAAAATTGAGGGAATCATTCCTAATTTCCCGTTGGATTGATGTCTGAGCTAGAATTACTACCTACACAAAGAACGGTAAATATTCAGCAATTCATCTTGATGATAATCTCTTGACGATCCCGCTGGGCAGGAGGGTGGTGGAGCATCCATACCGTTAAATGAACTTTGTAACTTTGTAAAGGGAACACTCCACTGAAAATGTACCCGAAGAAAAATCTCGTCAGCATCAAATACCCCCGGTAGGTTTGTACGGTGGTTCTGAGTTTTTATATAGACGCTCCTTCGTGGAGGACAGCATCTGTCGTTAGCTGGGACTCACAGCTAACGACAGCTGCATGGAACAGCTGCTACAGTTGAGTGTGAAGTATCTTTAAAAAACAATTGTCGCTTGGTCAACAAATCACTGAATGCGCTTCTTCCGGCAGAGCTTCAGCGCTATGACAAGGGAATAGCGAGACGTGGAGGTGGCGTACTTAGCTACGTTGTGGAGAAACGAGGAGTTATAGGGACATACTTATCGAAAGTGGAGAGATGAGTGGTTCGAGACGTTTCTGTGAACATGTGGATGCCATTTGTTGCTGGTTTGTTCATCTGGTTTGACACCGGACATCGAACTTCTGTGAATCCAAACTAACTACCATCCTCCATGAGGGAGCAAGCTACAAACTTTTAAGAGCCACATTTCAAGCCCACAGAGGGTATTTGATACTGCAAAGAGTGTTTTCTTTAGTGGTCTAATCATTGTGCGAAAGTAATAATAGTCTCCCCAGTAATTACCCTCATATTGGATGATTGTGCAGCGCACGATTTACATAAAACGCCAATGCCCAAAACCAACAACAACAAAAAAACCATGACCACAATCTTTTCCTGACTTTTTAATGACCCAATTTTAACCATATTTAACCATCAAATTTAATCGATAGTGAATTTAGCTGTTGATTAGTTGCTTCACTCATTTATCTGGGAAAAAGTTTCAACCATTCTGTAATCCAGCTTTTCAAGCTTTTATTGAGGATTTATTGCTTTATCCAGACTAAACACATAGTCCATCAGCTGTGAAAGAAAACCAATAATGACAATCAACAAATGAATCAACAATGAACACAATATTTACTGGAAGCCCTACTTGTGAGTAGAAAATACTTCATATACTCACTGTTTCAAAACAGTTTCTGAGGATGAAGGTAGCATGAGTTGAGCTGAATGCCCCTACAAGCTTCAATGTGCAGGTCTGTTTAAAAAAACAATTGCGTGTCTGCACGCGTGCAGCCATAGATGCTCGCGTCTGTTTGTGTGTGGGCAGACACCATTAAAATATGTGACGAGTAGAAAGGCACCACAGCCATTTAGATCTAGATCAGAAAGCAGCGAGTCCCTCGACAGGTTAAAAAAAAAAAAAAAAAAAAATCAGACTCTTTGCATCAGTGTGGGGTTACATGATGGCGAGTGAATCACCCACTTCAAATAAGTAATTAAAGGGAACTCGCTGTTGACATGACATGCAATCATCCAGGATCACGTTTGGACTTTTGGATATTTAATATTTCAACATTTTCTCTCACCGAGGTGATGTGAATCTGAATTGCAAATATTCTCGGGTCACCAATGGATGCCGTGCCATTTCAAATGGATTCGGTCTTGTCTTGATGTGATTTTTGGAGGGGGGAGAGGTGAAACAAATGACAGTGTAATGAAAGCCTGTCTGGACCAGATGATGACCGCTGAAGTAAAACACATTCCTATGAGGGAACAGGCGGTGAATTCCTCTCCCTGTTTTATATAAAGAATAGGTTCTATTTGTTTCGGTGTCGGCCAAATGTAAGTGGATGAGTAAGTCGCATTGTAGACAAAAGTGTATCTGACAAGGACCAATCTTGAGAGGCTTAAAACGAACAAACAAAAAGCAAAGTGTAGAACAATAAGATGCCTCTGTCAACCTGAACTCTCGGTAAAACAAACAGTCAGAACCAATTGGCATTGTTTTACGCTTCTTTCTGTTTTGGACCCGTTTTAGACGACTGCTAATACTGAACAGTGGATTGGCCCATCTAGGATTAGCAATATTAAAACAAGCTCACTATATTTTACACGTCAGAAATCCATCCGATCGTCCGGAAGCCAGAACGTTGACCACACAGGTAATTAACCAGGTGTCAAGACCTCAAACTGCACGTCAAACAACAACCAACAATGGCAGAAATTCAGCCCGATTCTAGAATTAGTCGGAGGTAACGGATTCAGGGCTAAAATCGGGACAAATCCGTACTGTATCTGCCCGGCTTCCATTAAGTGAACTCGGTTACCGGTAAAGTCGACAGTGTCACACTGGCAAGCTGTGGAGGAGAGTTGATTGAGCTCAGCCAACATCAACTCAGGCCATTCATCCGCACCGCGGGTGCCATCTTGTTTACACAGGGAACGATGGAGGAACGTATCTGTAGAGATGAGGTGAGGGGTGTGGACATCTGGAGTTAGTTTGGAGCAGTCTCCACACTCCCCTCTGAGTTAAAAGGAACAAAGCGAGTGAAGAATCGAAGCGATTGGAGCATCCGGCATGGACGCCCTGTGAGAAGTATTGCGGGCACATCCACCCAGGAGGAGACGGCAGGACAGACAGAGAACACACCGGAGTGTTTACAGTACATGTCCCCTCTGTCCGGAGAATGCTACAAAATCCCCCTGAAGGAGCTGGAGGACACGACGGGGAGAAGGACATCTGGACTTCCTGCCACGGTGACTTGGACCTGAATAGTCAGCAGAAATTGAATGGATGGGTGACACTCAATTTACCACCAGAAATGCTGGAAATGTTGGTCCACATAATTTCTCATTTTTCATTCTCAGTCCACATTATTTCATCTTCTGCAGCTGGTTTTCCTGTCACTCCTCCTGTTTCTCACCCAAATCCAGTGTGGGTGGCAGGAGCCAGGAGTTCAAATCAATTTTTTTTGTTTTTTTTGTTTTAAATTGACTGGTTGTCAAAATAAGTGCTGCTTGGTGGCTGGATGTATGCCAAAATAAAGAGTAGACCTGTTAGTGAGTAAACACCAGACTTCCTACCTCTCTTCCCCTCTTTCCTCTCCCATTTCTTCCTTTCTCGGTTCCTCTCATATCTCGCACCTTTAACACCTTTTACAACACGCATCTTCCACTTTCTCTACATCAATTTTCCTCTTCCCTCCAAATATTACCTCCCTTTTTTTTGTCTCACGCCGCTCTTATCTCTTCGCAGCTGTCTTCCTTCTTTCTCTCCCATCTGCTCTGTCCTCGTGGCCGTACCCACCGTTGAGGTCACCAAGGTCGGATCCCCGGTTATTTTTTCCGAGGTGTATATAATGAAAGACGTGGAATTCTTGCCTAAAACAACTTTACTTTTGTGCTGCAAAGATATTGTACAACACCGAGATAACCGACTTTCTCGCCTGATCTCCTGCGTCATCGCTTGTGTGTTGGTGGGTTTGAGTGGGTGATCTTGTCGTTTCTACAAAATCTTTACTCGAGGCGGTGGTTCATTAATTCTGTCTGTCAAACTGGACAGGCAGCTGCATCAGCCGAAGCGTGATACAGGTAACTAGAGAATTTTACAAGCCGACTGTTTGTAGTTCAGTGCCGTTCCTCCCCAGACATCATAAGACCAATAGCTCCTGTGGGGCTGCAATGCACTAAACAGTGGCTGTCCACACTCAAGTCAGTTTCAGTTGAGGAAAACTGTATCATTGTGTGAATATATTATTGTATAAAACACATTTTGCTTACATTTATGTTCTATCTGAGACACATTTCTATAACTGACTGACATGGTTGTAAAACTATTGTTTTCAAATCTTTGCCCCCGCAAGCATCTTAAAATGCTCATACAGTCAGGTGCAGAAGTATTTGGACAGTGACACAGTTTTCGTAAATTCGCCTCTGTACAGACACCAGAATGGATGTGAAACAAAGCCATCAAGATGTGATTGAAGTGTAGACTTTCAGCTCTAATTCAAAGGGGTGATTGGTAAACTAGTTGGACAATCCAACATAATTATAAAATATAAGGATTATTTTTAATACTTGGATGAGTTTCCTCCCTTGAGATGCTTTGCCAGGCCTTTACTGCAGCCGCCTTCAGTCGCTGCTTGTTTGTGGGTCTTTCAGCCCTCAGTTTTGTCTTCAGGAAGTGAAAAGCATGCTCAATTGGGTTGAGGTCATGTCACCGACCTGGCCATTGAAGAATATCCCATTTGCTTGTCTTGAGAAGCCCTCGTGTTGCTTTCGCAGTATGTTTTGGGTCATTATCCATCAGTACTGTGAGGCACAATCAGTTTTACAGCATTCGGCTGAATCTGATAGTTTAGCCCTGTGCACTTCAGATATTCATCCTGCTACTTCTATCAGCAGTCACACCGTCAATAAACACCAATGACCCAGTTCCAATGGCAGCCATACATGCCCATGTCATACCACTGCCTCCACCATGTTTAACAGATGATGTGGTGGCTTTGGATCACGAGCCGTTCCTTTCCTTCTCCATACTCTTCCCTTCCCATCATTCTGGTACAAGTTCATCTTGGTTTCATGTGTCCAAAGAATCTGGTTCCAGACCTGGGCAGGCTTTTTTAGATGTTTTCTGGCAAAGACTGATCTGGCCTCCCTGTTCTTGAGTGTCACCAGTGGTTTGCACCTTGTGGTGAACCCTCTGTATTTGCGTTCATGAAGGCGTCTCTTGATTGTAGACAATGACACGCCTTCCTCCTCCAGAGGGTTCTTGACTTGGCCCGATGTTGCGAAGGGTTTTTCTTCACCAAGGAAAGAATTCTGTGATCATCTACTTTGGTTGCACGGTTTTCCAGACCTCTTGGTGACACTGAGCTCACCAGTGCATTTCCTTCTTTTTAAGAATGTACCAAATTGTTGATTTGGCCACAGCTAAAGTTTCTGTCGTCCGTCTGATAGGTTTGTTTTGTTTTTCAGCTGAAAAATTATTACGAAAATGATCCAAATATTTAATGCACCTAACTTAATGTAGATCAGGGAAATCTTTTTTTTTTTTTTTGGTAGGGCCAGCCCCCTAACCTCGCCTGCAAACTCAGTTTTTGGACCTTGGTATTTTTCTAAAATCCCATGTATGATCATGCTGAACAAAAGTCGTTTAACAGACTTTACTGATTAAATGTGTGAACAAGCTGAAGGTTTACACAGTGAATAAAGTTTTTTTTTTTTTAATGGAAAATGTATTTTCTTTTCAAGCGAATGGGAAAGTGGTCTCAGACTTTTGGACCCAATTGTACCCACACACAGACACACACACACACACACACACACACACACACACACACACACACACACACACACACACACACACACACACACATATATATATTTATGTGTGTGTGTAAAAGTTTTCAAACACTGTTGGTCTGAATGATGCTCTGCAGTCACAACTGTGACCAATATTAACAGTCAAAAACAGCAGAAAGGCCTGACACACGTCACTGCTGGAGGATCCACCGTGAGCATTTGAACCAGACCCAGCACGCACCTGATGGTCTTGCAGCATTGTGGGTGTGCTCGATTTGAGCCTCTTATCATGCTGGCCGGTTGGTGCAATAAATCAGCGATTAACTGAGATAGACGTGACCTTTTTTCTTAACCTTCACTGACACAGTGCTAATGTTAACCATCCAACCCATGATGGTGTCATCCCTCATTTGATCTCATTATGCATTTTTGTACCGCTCCGCTCTTTGCTCTGTTCTCCTGCGGCCACAAACACACAAGCAGCTAATTCTTCTCTGCTCCATCTGCTGATTTTGCTCCTTTCTTTGTTCCGTTCTCACACAGTTTTATCATGACTCTCTCACGATTTGACTTGGATCCAAGTCAAATCATGTTTTTTTGAAAAAATACAAGTACACGAAAAAACGACTTTGCCATAGTAATGAGAGTAAATGTAATTCTTTACTATGATGCCCGGCTACAAGAATTTTCACGTTGCTCAATCAGAATTCAAGAAGACAGAGAAATTTTAACCTTTTTCCTCAAGTCTCACATTCCCAAGTTCCATATACAACCCGAAAAGTGATGTGAATAGTATTTGTTGACCGGAAACCCGTCTCTCCCATCCTTCCCAGGTGACCTGAATGCAGCTTCCGTGTTGCAGGGTGTGACCCCTGTGGACAAACTGACACAGTGGGATGTCACATATATTTCGGTCTCTCCGTACTGATGTTGTGTTGAAAGCCGCCGAAGGCTGAGTCTTCCTGCGGTGAACATCACAGCAGGTGGACGAGTGAAATCTGATGCACGACACAAGAGGGCGCCTTCCTCCTGCCGACCGGGATGTGGTGGAGGTTAAAGCACCTACACTCAGTTTGTCCATGGTTTTTTTTGTTAAGGACGTGATTTTTGGCTGAGAAGATTGATGATAAAAATGCCTGATGTAATACATCATGGTTACTGCTATGAAACTAGGAAACTAGGAATGATTTTGTTAAGTTAAATGAAGCGCAGTCATAGTTTGGGTTTTTTTTTCTTTTGTTGTTGTTTTTTTGTTAATTACCCATTTTTTAATAGTGTTCTGGTTTATTCTCCACTAACGTTAGATTGTTCTACCAGTTACCTAAGTCGGGTTTCACTACAGCGTGTTTGGGTTGTGTGAAACGGCCCTTTCTATTAATAACTGTACTGACATTAATCAGTAAAACTTAAACTTGATACTCCTATGACCACAGTGTAACGGCTTAAGCGTTACGTCTGTCGGATCACGTGGAACCCAACGGAAAGGATACCATAAATCCGCCGTGTAAACCTGCACATTTTCTAGGACGCGTTCAGTCGCCGCTGTCTCCAAACTGAACGACGGAGTCAAACGACTCTGCTCAGTCTGCCGCATTCGTGTCCTGAGGGATTCAGAGTTGCAACGAGTAACTTTCTTGATTTGTTTTTGTTTAAATGCATGTGACGTTATAATACACCTTTGCCTAAAAAATTAAATTCTAAATTGAACCTGTTTAATTCAAAAGTACCTAAAGGACTTTATCAAACGATTCAGCTAGCTAGCATTAATTCCATCCATCCAATGTCAGACCGATAAACTTTAAATAAATTCTTTTCTTTGAATTGAGTTTCTGTAAAGGATTAAAATGTGTGTTAAATTGAGGTAGGCCTACCCCTATGCTTTTTGTTTTTTGTTTTTTGCTTTTTTAATCTTCATTGCAAGATTATCCCAGCGGAGGCCCGGTTACATTTACATGCAAATATCAATTGACCCCGAGTTTACTTTACTTCACTGACACAGACAAAAATGAAAAGACTGCATCAATCAAAGCTCAAAGCTTCGGGAAGGGAAGAGATACGGGACAAGATGAGGAGACTTGAGGGGAGAAAGAAAGAGAGAAGGCGATGGAGATGAGAGAGGAAGAGCAGTTACACTGCAAAGAGTGAAACCGAAGTAAGATGAAATATCTTAAATCAAGGCAATATGTGCTTGTTTTTTGTCTGACGAGATATTTCTTTTTACCATCCAGTTTTTATGTTATATATATCTAAAACTTTCCTTCTTTTAAGTAATATTTTCCCCATTTTATTGATATTGAGAGCTGAGTTTTTGCAGTGTACTGCCCACGGTGCCCAGGACAGGATTAGCATTATGTCCTCGTGCTGCTCCAGATAAAGAAAAAACTGACTGACCTAATCGCGTTCATACAACGTGGGCCTAATTACCGCAGAGATACATGTTCTTTGGTAATGACAGTGAAACCTATAGGCTCAATTTGACAACATTTAACCTGGTGCTCATGCATTTCTGCTCGACAGATCATTTCTGCCACCGTCCACTGACATGGTTTTAAAGCTACTGTTATCCGGTTTTTCCCATGCCAATGTCTTAACGTGCACGTATTGCGATCAGAGAACTCCAAATTTTTCCCCCTAGCAAGCTCAGTTTTTGGACCTCGGTATTTCTAAAACCCCCCATCCAGCCACGTCTGTCCTTAATTTCCCCGTTTCCTCCCGTTCTCTCCGCTCTCTTTTATTCGGTTAAACTTCTATTCAATTTAATTTATTGGCATGAATGTTGGATGAGCAGCGCTGTCAAATCAGTTGAATAAAAATAATACAAAAATATCTGCAACATAACAATAAATACCGTATTTCTCCCTTTTGTCACCCCTTTCCTTTCTCTCTCTCTCCCTCTCTCTCTCTCTCTCTCTCTCTCACACACACACACACACACACACACACACACACACACACACACACACACACACACACACAGAATACCTCCCAGCTCTCTCAGGATTTTTTTCTCCATCACTGCTCAGATTAATCAGCAGCTTCCTGCCAGTGTCTGACAGGTTTCCCCCAGTTGGCTGGCTTCCAAATCAGAAAGTGTTCGACACCAGCTCACCGTCCTGTCTATACAGCTGTCTGACTCTCTCTCTCTGTCTGTGTGAGCATCTGTCTGTCTGCCTCATCCCGACTTGCCGTCAGATTTTGGTGCAGTTCTTTTTGCATTTACTTGCACTGTACAACCGAGCATGGCCGGGTGGAGACAGGATGCTTGTGTCCTTTACTTGGTGCGGTACAATGTGAGCAACATCTACTGTAAGTCCGAACCCACAAGACCGTGACAATGTTTAGTCTAATTTTGCAATTTCATTGCAAAGACGAAGCATCTTGTGGTGTGGGTGTGGGATGCTGGTTAAAATACATGTGGGTTTCATTATACATGTAGTATTGGAAAACTTCTTTTGAGTGAAAGATTTTCTCGTCTGATTCTTTTAGGGTTGGCCCGGTTTGTAAAAGGGTCTCACGAGCAGTTTTTCTGCTGAACACGAGGATCAACAAATCCCATGAAAAGACCAAAACCGACAATGCTCTAGTCCATCTCAGATACTTTTCCGGATCTCAGCCAGGGCTGTGGCTTTCAGCCCCAAGCCCGTTGGTTCCTACTGACAATATAAATCTTTAAAAAATATGTCACAGATATATGTAGTTGAATTTTTTCAGAAGTTTAAATAGTTTTGAAAAGCAGCTGGGCACTTACTCAAGCAGCAAGCATCACTCAACATTAATATAACATGAGTAGCAAGTCTGTTTGTTGGGGACTATTCTCAGCAGCCGATTAATGCACGTTTGTTGCTCCAGTATTTCGGGCATTAGGATGGTGTGTGTGGGACTGAGTCAAAATAAAAGACGGTGTGTGAGCTTAAACAGTAACGAAGGAGTATGTTACCCCCTGCAACAGTGTGTCTCATAGGTGTGTTTCCGGACAACAGTGGAGCTCTGTGGCACAGAGGAATAAGATATATCCGTCTTTGGATACACACACTATACTTACTTGGTAGGATCCCTTCATTGTTGATTTTGTTTTTTTCTTGGGTGTTGTTGACAATAAGAAAATTCTGTATATCACCAGCCCTATTGTTTTGACAATGTAGAGCATTGAAGCCAACAAACAGTTTTGCATTACGCGGCATCGTGGCTGTTTGTCCATACAATGCTCATACAATGCTGGACTTACATCCTAACCTCAGCCAGTTACCGCGGGGTGCGTGACCACCACGTCCAAGTGGGTTGCGTTTCGATTCAGACTGAGTTAATTAAAAATCCGCATCACAGACGGCTCTCTGGCTCTCTTTAAATCAGAGAGTGTATGTGTGCCTTACTTGGTGGTGCATGGCAGAGTTGTCTGTTGTTGTCTAAAGGTTTCCATCCTGCGCTTTTGGTACAACTAAAGGCCTGTAACGCTGTAAAAGGGCTGTAGCGCGTGCCCTCCTCCCAACCCTTGCCTGCATTTGTCCCAACACGTCCCGTCGGGGGCCTCTCCCGTCCGTCTACCTGCCCGTCTGTCTGCAGTGAGTCAGCATGTCGGTGGAAAGTCACCCCGGTCTAGTCCAGGGGGAACCTGTGCCTGACGTCTATCACATCCAGCCTTGTGTTTGATTTAGAGGCACCGTCTGCATGTCGACAACCGCGTACACAAAAAACAAACACACACGGATACGCATGAAACGCACAGATAAACACAAATACACATTAGCTTAGCATAAAGAATTGGAACGGGGAAACAGCTTGTCTGGCTCTGTCCAAAGATAACAACATCCACCTAACAGCACCTCTACAGCTCTTACTTGAGGTGTAAAAACAACAATCTGATGTTTTAAAGGGGGAGTAGCTTCATATTGACCATACAGACAGGAGAGTGGTATCCATCTTGTCTAGCTCCCGACAAAAAAGCAAATAGGTTCATTTCCCAAAATGTCGAACTACTGCTTTGAAGATTTGTTCTAACGTGTACTGAACACCTCTGGTCTGCAGGGATACGATCACTTAAGGTTTGCCCACGCAAATGTGTGGCAGATTTAGCTGATAACTGTTTCAGATAGGTTGCAAAAGAATGGACTTACTAAGCTGAAGACAGTCAGCATCAGCGCAGAACGTCTTGGCCTTATGAATTGTTTACTGAGGGACTGACTGGAGTGCATTCGAACAGAGGTGTGTTCACTTAGCTTAGTAACACAAAACAAAACAAAAACAAACAAAAAAACCAAACAAACAAACTACAATCTCTGAACTGAACTGGATGAAATGATTAGAATCAGCAAACACATTTGTAATTTTCACCGAGGGGGCTCAGTATGATTTAAACAAAGTGCTTGTTGAATCATCCAACATCAGCTGAAACACATCTTCCCAGGGTCGGACAAAACTGACAAGCATGCGCACTTTATGTGGCGACTGGCGCCTGGAGACTGACGCCTGGCAACTAGAGACTGGCGACTGGCGACTAGAGACTGGCGACTGGAGACTTGCGACTAGATACTGGCGACCTAGACTGGCGACTGGAGCCATGCGACTGGCGACTGGTGACTAGAGACTGGCGAATAGAGACGGGCGACCAGCGACTGTCAACTAGAGACTGGCGACTAGAGACTGGCGACTAGAGACTGGCGACTAGATACTGGCGACTAGAGACTGGCGACTAGAGACTGGCGACTGGAGACTGGCAACTAGAGACTGGCAACTTGCGACTGGCGACCGGCGACTAGAGACTGGCGACTGGGGCCATACGACTGGTGACTGGCAATTGGTGACTAGAGACTGGCGAATAGAGATGGGCAACCAGCGAATGTAAACTAGAGACTGGCGACCGGCGACTAGAGACGGGCGAATAGAGACGGGCGACCAGCGACTGTCAACTACAGACTGGCGACTGAGACTAGAGACTGGCAACTACAGAATGGCGACTGGCGACTAGAGACCGGCAACTGGCGACTCCAGACTGGCGACTAGAGAAGGGTGACCGGCGACCGGCGACCGGCGACTGGTGACTGGCGACTAGAGAAGGGCGACCGGCAACTGGCGACTGGCGACTAGAGACGGGCGACTAGAGAAGGGCGACCGGCGACCGGCGACTGGCGACTGGCCAGGTGTGCGGAGGTGACAAAGTGGCTCGATTTGCTCTGCTGAGGTCCTGTCTTGGGCTCTTCTTAGGAGGGGGGGGTTTTGCCCCTCCCCAGCCTGGGGCCATGGGGAATGGCCCACACCTTTGGGTCTAGAAGGAGAAAGGGAAAAAACACTGGCAAAATTTTATTACTTAAAAAGAAAAAAAGGTGTCAAAGTTTTGTAAGAAAACAAAAAAAACAAAAAAAAAAATATTTTGAAAAAAAAAAAAAAAATGTTTTGGGCAAAAGAGAGAAGTTTTGTTTTTTTTTTTTTTTTTTGTTTCTCTCTTCTCTCTCTCTCTCTCTCTCTCTCTCTCTCTTCTTCTTTCTTTTCTCTTTCTTCTTTCCTCTCTCTTTTCTCTCTCTTACTACTTCTCTTCTTCTTTTTTTCCTTTCTTTTCTCTTTTCTCTCTCTTCTCTCTTTCTCTTCTCTCCTCTCTTCTCTCTCTTCTCTCTCTCTCTTTTCTTCTCTTTCTCTCTTTCTCTCTCTTTCTCTCTCTTCTCTATTATTCCTTTTCCCACCCTTCTTCCTCCTGCTCACCCAGTCTCTTACTACTTTCTTTTGAATTATGAATTGTGATACAGTTTAGTAACATATTGCCTCATTTCTCACCGCAGACTGAAGCTGCCATGAGATTTTTCACAGTTACTTTGCAGGTATCAAAGGTGTCATGTTCAGGGGGATCTTTTATATGAGTTGAATTTTTTATTAACATGATATCATCTTTTGTTGAGGTCCACATGCCAGATGAAGGGCTTCATTCCAAAATACAATATTATATGAATTAATTACGGGAAGAAACTCGCTACCTGAAATTCCTCAGTCGGAATTTCTCACTTAGCAGTAAAAGCCATAACATGTTTGTCATTAATGGCAGTTGTTATAAGAAAAAGAAGATAAACAGCAAGGTTTTTTTTTTCATAATAATATAGTCTATTAGGGATACAAAAATAATAACATAGTAAAAGTTGAATAAATTTCACATGATAAAGGCCACGTTAATGTCCCTTCTTTATTTTAACACCTTAAAATCTTAAACTCAGCTGTGAAAATGAAATTTAATGTAATGTCTTATTTTCTATTAACACTCGCGCATATAAAATGAATAATTTGCTCCACCCCAAATTAGATAGTAGGAGCCGCATGACAGCAGCTGTAGTTACACCACGGCCAGATTAACCACCTAGGGGGCCCCAGGGCACAGATTTGTTGTGGGGCCCCTATTCACCCCCACTATAATACATGGCAGTTTCATTATTTCCCCAGGCACCCAGAAACCAACCTGTGCTCTACAGCTGAAATAATTAGCATGATTAATCAGATTAGTCAATTGACCAAAAAAAAAAAAAATCACTCGCCAACAATTCTGATAACTCAAATCGTTTTTAAGCAAAAAAAAAAAAAAATAGTCATCTTGAAGCAGAAACTGCTTGTTTTCTCAGTTTCTATAATAGCATCGGCTTTTTGACAGAAAAAGATCAGAAAAAAAAACAACAATTTGAATATGTTAACTTAGGCTTCAGGGAATAATGACAGGCCTTTTTCACCATATTCCGACATGTTATTGACTGAACAATCGGTCGATTACTAGAGAAAATAATTGTCAGAGTTGTTGACAATGGAGACAATTGTTGGTTGAAGCTCTGTAACAACTGTGTAACAAACGGGCTTTAATATGAACCGAAACAATTTTTTCCTTAAAAAACGACACAGAGTCACTCCACAAGACCGGCCTACAAGATGGAGGATGGAAGAGCTGTTGAACCGTGGTCTCGTCCCGGTCATCGTCAGACCCTCATCGCCCAACACCTTCCATACCCGCTTCCTCCCGAGAGGGAACAGCCATTGCCAGCGTGGCCACGGCAGGTGGTGTTTTTTTTTTTTTTCTCACGAGGACTCCTCTGTTGCCCTGGATAACCCACGGAGCCCGACGTCAGCGGTTTCGGCCGGTTCTTCCTGTCAGTCGTAGTTCCGGTGAAAACTGGCAGCGAGGGCCATGGATTACCCAGAGTGATGTTTCTAGAAAAACAATGATTTTTTTTTGTTGTAGTTTTTAAATGTAGTCCCCCTTTACCTCTACCGTAGTCAGTAATCAGTGGAGGTGGAAATCTCTGGGACAAACGTCGAAAAAAACCCGGACAAATAGACGCGAGACGATCCGCGCTGACAGAATCCACCTTTGAGTGAGTGAGATATCGTTTTTTTTGTCACTTAGGCGACCCAGCCCTTCGAGTTTAACATTTTAGCCGAGGAGCCAATTAAGTTCTGCTCATCTCGCCGTGCTTATTTCACAAATTCGTGTTCAGTGGCGACATACGCTCTGGTTTACACCACACCAACATCCTGCGGCCACACAGTCCACATTCAATTTGTGCGTGTTATTATAAAGACGCGCTCAACTTAAATATAAGTACGGATTTGTGGCGAGATCAGACTCCCACATTTACACGCTACTTACTGTTCCTGACCCACCCACCCCCCCGGTCTCTCTCTCTCCCCCATTCATTTACATTTATATTGAATTAGAAGCCGTGGTGAAGAGCGAGTGGAGGCAGCCGAGACTGATTATAATGGGAGATTACGGGCCGACTGCACCACCATTATGTCGCGTAATTACAAAGAGAGAGAGAGAGAGAGAGAGATAGAGGAGGATGGGGCCCTTGGATGCCCAGATGTCAGGATCTATTTCATTTAGGGAAATAATGTCTCTCTGCTTTTCCTGCCACCTTTTTATACCTATAAATATTAGAGAGAGCTAGATTCTCCCCCCTTTTACATCCATCTGGTGTTGTAATGCATGTTGTCATGTATATATACACACAGTAGGGTTTTTTCGATAAAAACTGGGAAAACAGGGACGTTCGAAATTGTTTGACCGGCAGTGGACAGACAGTGCATTCAGAAAGTATTCAGACCCCTTCAGTTTTTTTTTTTCCAATCTTGTTATGTTGCTGCCTCATGCTACAATCATCGGGTATTGGGCAGGTGATGAGCGGTGTCTGGTTTCCTCCAAACATGACGCTTAGGATTGAGGCCAAGCAGTTCAATCTCGGTTTCATCAGACCAGAGAATCTTGTTTCTCACAGTCCCAGAGTCCTTTAGGTGCTTTTTTGCATACTCTAAGCGGGCTTTCGCATCTCTTTCGCAGAGGAGAGGCTTCCGTCTGGCCACTCGGCCATGAAGCCCAGCTCGGTGGAGTGCTGCGGTGGTGGTTGTCCTTCTGGAAGCTTCCTCCATCTCCACACAGGATCTCTGGGGCTCAGCCTGAGTGACCATTGGGTTCTTGGTCACCTCTCTCACCGAGGCCCTTCTCCCCCAGTTGCTCAAGTTTGGCCGGGCAGCCAGCTCCGGGAAAAGTCCTGGTTGTTCCAAACTTCTTCCATTAAAGAATTATGGAGGCCGCTGTGCTCTTGGGAACCTTCAAATCAGCAGAAATTTTTTGGTAGCCTTCCCCAGATCTGTACCTTGACACAATCCTGTCTCTGAGCTCATCAGGCAGTTACTTCAACCTCAAGGCCTGGTTTTTGCTCTGATATGCACTGTCAGCTATGAGACCTTTATATAGACAGCTGTGTGTCTTTCCAAGTCATGTCCAATCAGTTGGACTTTCCACAGGTGGACTCCAATCAAGGTGTGGAAACATCTCAGATATGATCAAGAGAAATGGGAGGCCCCTGAGCTAAAAATCAAGTGTCATAGCAAAGGGTCTAAATACTTCTGTCAGTGTGATATTTCAGTGTTGCCTATTTAATACATTTGGAAAAATTTCCAAAATTCTGTTTTTGCTTTGTCACTAATGTGAAAAGGGCGAATGGGTCTGGATACTTTCCCAATGCACTGGAGGTTGCTTCCTAGGCCTCTGCCTTGACTGGTTGTCACTAGGTCAGTGTTGACAAATCTGGTAGGCAATGGCGTAGTTAATTAAATGAGGAGAAGACACGAAAAGTGGGAACAACATCGCCTTTACTTCCGCAAAACACATTGCGGGCTGACAAACTATTAATGTAAAATTCATTTACTTCTTACGGTACTTACTGTACAATCAAACGTTCTTCTTTGTCAGGCTTAAAAGAGCAAATCACAGGGGACGGAGAAAATAACATCTGTGAGCTGAGGCGTGGTAGGAACTAATGGCACCAACTTCCAAGGTGCACGGAGAAGTGAAGAGAGTCCGAAGAGGCCACAGCTCCAGCAACACAGACCGGCGCGTGTCAGCTTGTGGCCGTCATCGGGGTCATCCATGAACCGCGTCCGTCGCACAACAAAGTCGTTCGGCCTGCGTCACAGGGGAGTTCGCCGGCAGCCGGAGCAAGAGTCCCTGCGTGTGTTAACATACGTGGCCGATAAATCTGACTGTGATCTGATTCTGATATGTTCGTAGAGATACTGTCCAATAAACTTAAGACGGGGCTGCTCAGCGCGGAATCTATGTAAACCACACAATTAAGATGGCAGCTTTTCTCTCAATTAAGAATATGTGGAATGTTGCAGTATTTTATCTTTATTTTATATTTTTATCAGCATCTTTAGCTGTGATGGTATTGCCATGATGCTTTTTAACTCCCTTAGAAAAAAAAAATCACTTAAAACTGATAGAAATTAGTTCTCAAATGAAGATGTCTGTGTAATTATGTGATATTTCATTGGTCAGAGGTCGGGATCAGATGCCGAGCAGCAGCCATTCAGTCGGTAGTTTTTTAGGTGGTTAAACGTCTTTCAAGGATTCTGGTTTCCCTCAGTTTGAGGTGCAATGACCCCCCCCCATTTAAACCGAGGGTGACAGCAGCAGCCGTCGGGCCAGACAGCGCTGATATTGGAGGCTGAGCTGTGAGGGGCTGTGACCGGGCAACGTTGTCGTTGCCGATCGGTACAATTCTCGTTCGGAGAAACGCTGATCGCGCGGGAACGCGCAACGTGTTTCAGGGCCACGGTGCCGCTCGTGAGCCGAGAGTCGACCGAGCCTTCATCAGACCGGACAACGGCCCCACCTAGTGTTTGGTTTGGTTCGTCCCACTGGCCTTTTCACTGGCATTTATCCTGACGGATATTTGGTGAACGTCCCATGACGGGCCCGTGCAGCCTGGTCGGAGCCGCGTCTCTCCTCGCGATGCGGCAATAACTGACCGCGCTTCCTTATTCATTTTAATTTAACAAAAATCCGTGTTTGGCACAGAAATGAAACGGATGTGACAGGAGAGGTCAGGAAGCTCCAGGTTTAGCTCTCCGCAAACTAAGGTGACAATGTAAACAAAAAGGAACATACGTATAAATCCTCACGTAGTAAGGCAGAGGGACGTGAGAAGAAATAAAAATAAATCAGAGCAATGCACCACAGATGAGCCGACAACGGCCATGACGGAGGAACGGCAAAACGTTGTGACTCACTGCTGCGGTGAAGGCAAGATCATTTATCACCGGGGAAGGGGGAACACTGCGGCAGCAGGAGGAGAAGTGACAGTTCGGCGTCAAACGAGAGTCGGTGATGTGAAAACACAACGTTTAGTCAAACAAAACACAACCACCACTGCTGCTACTACTCAAAGCAACGCTGGTGATACGTGACCTTTATTTTGAAGGCTGCTTTGGGACATACAGGAAGTACACGGCGATCACATGCAGCTTCCGGCATGTGCCCCGGATGTCGGGGGGGTATCGTTTTCCTGGACTTTAAACTCCGTGTGTTTTGCACTTTTACTCCATGGCTAACATGACATTGGCTCCAGTTACGAGGGCAATTATTCCTCGGATAGAGCAGCTGTCCGCCCGAGTCGTCCGGGTTCTGGGCTGCAACCCGGGACCGATGACTCTGCAGGGAACCAACACTTACCTGGTTGGCACCGGGGAAAGGTGACAAAAATCCAGTTAATATTAGCCATTATTATGTTTGCAAAATGAAGCCTCCTTCAACATGGTTTGGTTTTTTTTTTTTGCATGACTGTATTTGGAATAGGCTGTCTGGCCAAAGACGTCCAGGTAGCCCTCAGTATGCCCCGTTTAGCCCCTCGAAAAGGACGTCATGCGAACTCCGTTCAATATTTTCCAAATTCATTGTTTCCTTGCTTGTAGGCTTAAATACGTAGCGTACAGACCAAGACTGAAGATGTATACTGAATTGCCAGGACCCACTGATTAATTCGGCATAGATCCAATTTTGAAAATAATAATTATTTGGAGTAATTTTCAAAAGTAATTGAGTAAGGTTAGATATACTTGAGGAAAAGTTTTTTTTTTTTGTTTGTTCTTTATATTCTATCATAAAATTCTACATCCATACCTTACTTGCAATAATATTCTTAGTACATAATACAAAAATACTGATACCCAAAACAAAACAATACTTAATTCTATATTGTATGGATTATAAAAATGTAATGTCAAAAAATAAAATAAAGTTAGATTGCAAAAGCAAAATAGGAGTACTTAATAAATGAGTAGAATTTGTGTATATGAATATGGATAGCTATGCTTAAAGCCTCATGTGAAATGTGTGATCTTATTCCAGACGGCTGCTGATAGACACCGGAGAGCCTGCTGTGCCTGAATACATCAGCAGTCTGAAACAGGCCCTGACACAGTTCAACACCAGCATCCAGGAGATCATCGTCACACACTGGCATCTTGACCACACTGGAGGAGTGGAGGACATCTGCAGGGACATCGCTGGTGAGGACAGAATGTGTGGAACAGGTTTAATGACCCCGGGGCCTTTTAACCCCGTTTCAAGATTGTAACCGTTCAGTCCTGCATTTCTGCCCGGCATTTCTCTGTTGTCCCTCCCCTGCAGGTCCTGAGGTACGGGTCAGCAAACTGCCTCGCTCAAGCCAAGTCAGAGAGACAGCTGGAAACAAGAGCTATAGTTACCTGAAAGATGGAGATGTCATCCTGACAGAGGGGGCGACACTCAAGTTGGTACAGTTTATATGCAAGTTGAGTGTGTGTGTGTGTACGTGTGTGTTTATATGCGTATATGTGTATATATATGTGTGTGTGTATGTGTGTATGTATATTTTGTGTATGTATATTTTATATATATATATATATAAGAAAGAAATAAAAATCAACAACTAAAAGACCAAACCAAAAACATAGACAGTAAACATATGAGAAAGATGAGTCAAAATAACAAATAATGAATTTTCATTTCTCAAGATGAAAATGTAGAATATGTTGAAGAAATTTACGGTCAGCTATCTGAGCATAGAGCCATGTTTTATATTTCTGTTTCCCAGAGTTTTGTTCACCCCGGGTCACACTGATGACCACATGGCCCTGCTGCTGGAGGAGGAGCACGCGCTCTTCTCTGGAGACTGCGTCCTGGGCGAGGGCACGGCCGTGTTCGAGGACCTCTACGACTACATGAAATCTCTGAAGGTCCTGCTGGACTCTCAGGCCAACCTCATCTACCCTGGTGGGTGAGCACATGCCGGTGTGTGTGCTACACTCTTTCTTGAATATTTTTTCGTTTCTTTTTCAACCTTAATTTATCCAGGGAAGCTACTCAGAGCGTGATGCTCTTATTAAAAAAAAAAAAAAAAGGCCTGTTCGCAAACACGCACAGTTACACACATTTACACCTGGAAGCTGCCCAGTGTCAACACAGTCGGCCTGTCGGGAGTTAAGGGCCCAGGGCATCTCAGTGGTGGTAATAAGAGACGGGAAAGCACCCGTACTGGGGCAGGCGGGGGGTTATCGGCTTTGCTCAAGGGCACCTCAGTGCTGAGGGAGTAATAAGGCAGTGGGAAGTGCTGCTCCAATCAGAAGCTCGCTTCTCATATTTCATGTTTTTCATCCCTTTCAATATTGATTCTCACGGTTTCATTAAAGATGCTAAAATAAGTTTTCGGGCTGCAATAATAATGATGATGATGATGATGATGATGATTTATTCATATTTTTTTTCAAATTCTTTGATTAATTTTTCTATAAAATACAAGGAAGGAAAGGCCCAAATCCTCATATTTGAGAAGATGCAACCAGCGGTTAATTG
Source organism: Xiphias gladius (assembly GCF_016859285.1). Classification (NCBI taxonomy): domain Eukaryota; kingdom Metazoa; phylum Chordata; class Actinopteri; order Istiophoriformes; family Xiphiidae; genus Xiphias; species Xiphias gladius. The sequence goes on along the minus strand of NC_053413.1, from coordinate 25,415,393 downwards.
ACACAAATGTTGTCGGCCCGTTTTCTGTTGATCAACTTGTATTTATTTCATTTCAGTACTGTTAGTTTTGCTTCTTCTTCCCCACTAATTTCTACCTTTTTCCTTTGGAACCAAAAGTAATTTTTCTCTATTGGTGTGTTAAGAGCCACCTCCTGTCAATTCAACCACACAAACAAACCAAAGCGTGGCGCTTCCAAAATCACTTTATTTAATAAACTGAAACGGTTTGAAAACGAAATGATTACACATGATTCACACTTTTAAATTGACGTTTTAAGTGAATGAACATCAGTCTGGTGCTCATTCATCAAAAAAATCTTCAGATGATTGGACAAAAACTCTGCTTCTTTGCTCTGTGCAGGTCATGGCCCTGTGGTTCAGGATGCTGGCTCTAAAATCAGACACTACATTAGCCACCGGGACCAAAGAGAGCAGCAGATCCTGGCGGCCATTCGGGACGGAGCGGGAAAGCCTTTCTCGTCCATGGAGCTCGTAAAGATCGTCTACAAGGTCAGGACAAAATCCCCGCCTTACTCTGACGCCTGAACCCCAGGGCTGAGTGGAGCGAGTACCGAGGCTAAGACCAGCAGTGTAGTACACCCCGACCCGGTTTGGAGTGTTGTAAAATGTCATATCAGCTTGTTTGGTGGCACTCGCACCAAATTGAGACGCTTTCAGGTCACAGTGGGCGCAGATGCGATTAGAGAGTTCCTCAAAATACAAAGTGAACATACTAAATCATGATGCTAGAGCTGGAATAAGTCTGCGGAAGTGACCTGAAAATACACAGCCTGCCACCAATCACACAAAGCCACCCATTCTTGTTCACAGGGGCGATCGGAAGCTTTTTGGGCCACGGAAAAATGCTTTTCACAGCTGTTCACTGCTTGTTTTCCAGGACACCCCCGAACACCTGCACCAAGCAGCTAATGTGAACTTGGTCCATCACTTAAAGAAACTGGAGAAAGAAGGAAAGATTAGCTCAGGTATGTGACTTCTTTCTTATTTCTCACTGCAAAAACCTATTGTACAGCATTAGTTTTGACCAGTGACAAGTTCATTTTATTAGATTCGATTTATTTGGATTCAGGAGTCAGTTTAACCGAACCAGACACATTCTGGCCGTGCAGGCAGTTTCAACATTATGTGGCAAGGTCAAGGGCCCGTGATATCTGCTGAATGGGCTGTGATGCAAATTAGAAAGTGCACCCACCAACTGTCAACAAATGTTAACCTTTTTTTGTTTTGTTTTTGTTTGTTTTTTTTACAGTTAATGAGTCCTCAAAGAACACCAAATGGAAGAGTAACCTTTGATGTCCACCGAGAGATGGACTCTAATGGATCGCGTCGCCAGGATGAGGGAAAATCCATCTGCTCGACGGTTCCAAATTCTTCGGTCGAAAACGATAACCCTCCAACATAATGCTTGTGCTGAAATACCGTAGGTCTGCTGACTGAAGGACAGTAGTAATGGAAAATCCGGCTTTGTCGCCTTGGAGGTTTCCCGACCTAGAGCACACGAAGCACGCCCACCAGCAGGAGTCACCAGGACTGAGCTGCAGCCCGTGTCGAAGTTAAACAAGGCTAAAATTTTGTCTGGAGGTCGTCTGAATTGTACCTGTAGCTGAAAGGAAGATTAGCCCCCGTCCTACAGTGAGCTCAGCGTGCCACAGTGCCCTCATCTGACTGAATTAAATTGCTTGTCTTCTGCCTTCTCTGAGGCTTCTTTTTTTTTTTTTTTCCAGCCTCTCTCAAGCAGCACTTTTGTTAACTTAAAACAAATTCTGCTGCCTTTGCTGAAATAGCAGACCGTAACTCCGGCCGTGGCCCTAGACCTAACAATCTAAAGTGAAATAACCATTTTAACAGTGGAGTTTGGTACAAAAAAACCTGTCTTTTTCTCCCCCCTCTTCTGATTCTATTCGCTATCTACCGCCACTGCAGGATTTAGTCAACTGATGTAAAATGTCCCTTTAACTTTGGAAAAACCGTCTAGCTGGGAATAAGATAAGAGGATAGGATTGAAGAGCTTGTAGCTGCTCACACGTAGTCCTGCCAAACTTAATTAACAGACTTAATGTTTTATCAAAGTAGTCTTCCTCAGGACTTCATCATGTGCGTATGTTGGGTAGGATATACACTGATTCACATTATATAGTAATATACAGTATATACAGCCTACACTGTACAGTATATAACTGAATCTGCTTATCAATAAAGCCCTGAGGGGGTCTGGTCTGAAAACATTTGTTCCGTTAAATAATTCTTGCCCGTTATGCTGCTGGCGCCTTCCCGGCGCTGGTGTGTGCTCAGTTTATCCCGGGACAGGATTTTCCAAGAGGTGGATTTTGTTCATAGAGGCCCCCCTGCGATGGAGGCACCGGGTGAAGTAAGACTGCGACAGACGACAGATGCTCTCGCACATGACTCTCCAGACCACCACTTCAGCTTTTTTTTTTTTTCCCCCCCAAACTTTGATTTTATTCGATTTCAGCCGTGAAGATCGAGCACTCGGTGAGCCTCGTGCCTTCGAGATGCCGCGCACACGCTTTCGGTCAGTCGCTAGGTGGCAGTAGCTGCCAACTCATTTTATCGGCAGATGACTCGAATGGTAAGTTGTGAGACTTTGCGGTTGCGACACTGCAACGTATCCCAAACATTACAGATACTCAGACTTTTGTTTCAAAGAAACAGTTGTAAAGATTGTGAATGTGTGTTGGAAAAGATATTCCAAAGCTACTCAATGATCTACAGTATGCCACTGCCAGCTGATGTATTTTTCTGAGCACGAATGTGAATTATCGTGCGTCTGTGTTTATTATTAGACCATTCTGAGGGGGGTGTCTCATGGTGATATTTATATATATATATATACATATTAACTATAAAACGCATGAATACTTTAGTTTACCACATTAAAAAAAACAACCAAAAAAAACAGCTTTGACCAGATAATATCAGCTAAATCAGCGTGACGACCCAATATTCCCACGAGTATTGATCAGATCTGTTGCTCCGTGTGGACTTTCAACCTCCGGGCCAACCCGCCCGTCGGTGACTGATCAGTTCTCGTTTCTCAGAATGGATCCGGGCTGCTCCGGGGGGGTCGGCGGGGCTTTTCCCAGAGCTGAAGGACGAGCTTTCTCTGTGCCTTTTTCTACGTCCCGGGGGGGCTGACATGGCTGAAAGAGTGGCCCCAGTAACACAATGAAGTAACTGACAGAGAGAAAGACACAGATTAATGAGTGGAACCACTACTACCTGAGTGTTACGGCCACGTGTGTGAGTGTGTGTGTGTTAGTTGCAGAATGGGCGACTGTGTGTTACAGTGATAGCAATGAACTACACACTGTCCCGAGGTCAGTATTCACTTGTGATTTGCACAGACGCCGTGTGTGCGACGTGTTAATCTTGATTTTTTTAGGGGCGTATTTTAACATCTGGCCGGGAACTGCTGATAGACACGAGCCTCGTGGGGCCAAATCTGTAATTTCTCTCGACCAGCTGGTGATAAAACTAGTCAAACAAAACAATTTCAAGGCTTTTCAACGGAGACCTTAGGGATGCACCGAGAGAAAAGACGTACTATTTCCTTTTAAAAACAAAACCAGAAAAGTACGTGTGTGGACAATAACCAGAACAGATACACATGACATTTTTTTTTTTAATTATTTTGGTAAAGCTGCAAAATTTAACATAGAATACTACAACTTAAAGGTTTAATGACAAAACAAAGTGGCACATAATGTGGTCTAAAAGTAATTCATTTTCAAAATCGTCTTTGCCTGAATTTGTTCCAAAAATGTTTCTGTAGCAAACAGGAAAAAAAAAAAACAAACATCATTACTAGATATTTGGTTTCATTTCAGCTTGCCTGGGTTAAAGAGCCGACACCCAGCTCTGCAGTGTGGTAATGAGATGAGTGGAGGAGGTGGTGGTGGTGGTGGTGGAGGAGGAGGAGGAGGACGGAGGAGGAGGGGGGGGTCTACTGGTAAAGATAAACAGCCGAGGAGCCTCTGAGCCAGAGGAACATGGCGGCTCCGGCCCTGGACGCTGCCGCCGCCGCTCAGTCCCGCTGACCGACGCCGCGCCGTCGACACCGAGAGACACATCCCGCTCGGCGCGCACCCCACGCCTGCTCAACTCTCAGGTAAGTTTCCTGTCATTCGCTTGACACCCCTCCCCCCTGCCACACCGGAGACACACACACACACACACACACACACACCCCTCCAGTCCCACCCCACCCCCCAAAATCAACCATGTAATATTCCCGTAGGCGCTCGTGTAAAGTGTCTGTACCAGTTTATGCCGAGTTTCCCGGACTTGGTGGTGCATCTTCGCCCCCTTAATGGCGCCGCGACGTTACCGTTACGGCATTTGTGTGGCGTTTAAAGGGTGAACTAGTTTAGTCCGGCAAATAACGTCGGAATCGTATTTACCGTGCAGGTTATTTATTTTTATTTTTTTTTCAGTGTCCGCGGTGTTTAAGCCTCTTTTAATGAGCCGCTGGTGAGTCCACACGTCAAGGCTCGTCGGGCGAACTGACGAGACTTGACAGCCACCGGTAACCCCACCGGATTTTTAGGCGAAACTGTCGTTAGCTAGACGGTTCAAACACGCTACTTTTCGCCGGTTATTTGTTATATCCGCTCGCCAGGTCACAAGTCTTTGTTTGGGGGGGGGGGGGACAAAACAAAACAAAAAAAGTAAACGCTAACGTGTCTAGCGTGTTCAAACAATGTGTGATAACTGCTCAAATATCCCGACCGGGACTTTGCTTTTTAACTTTTAACAGTTAGCTGTTAAAAGCCGCTTCCCGATCAACACCAGCGGCCAGTGCGGGCTCATGTGAACCGTCAGCCCCTGCGCTAGCTACAGCCGCCTGCGTTCGTGTTTAGCTGTTGTCAAAAGTAAAAATTTCACGACCCTAAAATTTAGGCCTCGGTCGATTTTTATCTGGGTTTTTTTTTAAGGTGTTTATTTGACTAAAGTGAATTTTAACTTGTTATACTGAGAAGAATAAAATTTGAGTTATTCCCGATTGATATTGCTCGGACTTCCTCAACCAACTCAGGCGTCAAGTGGAATAAGCACAGCCGTACGGTTCCTGTGTGTTGTTTCAAAATAAAACACCAGTCGATTCCGAGACGGTAGGCAATTACACTTTTTGATTGATTGGTTGAATTTAATGGCGTGTGGATGACAGCGGTTAGTTACAGATACACGGTTTTACGGTGAACCGCCATGTGGCGTGTTGTTGTGTTGAAGCTGTCAAAAAGTATTTGTCCCAGGACTGTTTATTGAGGTAACAACGTTTACAAAATTACAGCCAAGTACATAGTTGCTGGTGTTTTACAACTGGTATGTTCAAGCCCAGCATTCATATAACACTATCTCCCTCGATTGCTTTTGGTCTTCTCGTCGTGTTTAGTGTTTAAGAGAAAATCAACCAGTGTCCAGTCTTGTTCTTGTTCATTCTTGTTATTTTGGCAGTTTAAAGACCAGCCACTAGAGCAATGAGATGATGAGGCGTCTCTTCATAAAACCTTTTCTTTTTTTTTTTTTTGAGGTAATAAGTTGTAATCATGCGGTACCAAACAAACAGTAATAAAACTGATCCTGGCAAAAGCAGAAGCGATTTAAAATAATGTATTATTTCTAGATCATAATCCCGCTCACAACAATCCCAGTGGAAACGGAGGCGGGTTAAACACAATAAACCAGGGGAAAAAGTACAGCACGACAGGTGGCAGGACAAAAATGAAAACAAATTGAATGCATCTCTCATCTCTCTCAAGTCATTGAAGTCCCCCATAAAGGAGCCCAGAGTCTGTGGTTCCTGAAGGTGGAGTTCATAATCTGCATATAAAGCTTCTGCTTTGGGGTGAAGGTCTAACAGTGAGGTAGGTATATGTCAGTGCAGGTACAAGAATTTGTCTTTATTTGCTGTTGTGCGGGTTTTTCTGTGTTTGCCGATGTGCTGGTATGTTAATATAGGGAACCTGTAAATTTGCCTACGTGACAGGTGCCATCTGACTCCTTTGGATATGTTATCTTTCAGGGCTGGACTCATGGTTTTTTGGCTCTTTCAAGCTTATTTGCTCTTCCCTGCACCCCAAAGTGAACTTTGAAAAGGATTGCAACATGTACACCAGGTTGCCAGGCTCTGCTCGTATCCCCCTTCTCTAAGAGCTCATTTCTGTAACCTGTTTGGCCCCTTTGTCTTACTTAAAAGGTTGAGGGTGTCCGGAAAACATGAAACAAAAATTGTGCATGCTTGTTTTCTATGTTCACGGATGGACCTGGATCTGTCTCTAATTTGACTTTGTTACTGCTTTATTATTATTTGGTCAACTCGGTCAACTTTAATGTACCAGGGTAGTAATTTGTCTGCTTAAATACCGTTTCACTGCCAAAAGTACCTCATAGTGCTGCAGCAAGAGTGCAGGAATGTCCTTAAGAACGAGATCTTAACATGAGATTGGCAGCTTGCCCAGTGTGGGATCCTTAGTCGCTTGAATTCACTAAACCACGTGAGGGCTCAAATAATGCCCTGACCAATGACAGCAGCAGCAGCAGCAGCAGCAGCAGCGGCAACAGGAGGAGGAGGAGGAGGAGGAAGGGCAGAAGCTTGAATGTGCAGTTCTCTACAGCAGGTTTTCCACCAGGTCTTATCCCCAGCATGCAAATCCATGCTAAAGAAATACGTATGCTCATTTTAAACCATCATCATCAAATCCTTGCTCCGAGATGCGGTGTCCTGTTCCTGATTTAAACATAACCGTAGTTTTAATATCCTAATGCTTAGTCACATGAATTTGACAGACAGAATGTCCTCACACATGAAGGTAGTGGTAAAATAATGAAAACTACATGAAAACATCTCCAAGATTCAACACTAGATGCTCTGTCTTCCAGGGTCTACTGTTCTCTCATACGCCGTTGAACAAGTTCATACTGACCAGGTGATGCGAATGTAAACATTTTACCGCGGTAATGGAGTCTGACGGCATTGGCATTGTCAGACATTTTGCTGTAACCAACCAAACCCGATGGACACTTCTCAGTGAGCTTGGATTCACATAATCCAACAGCTGGTGTCCTCCGCATAGGAGCAAACCACAGACTCTCCAGAGCCACCTTTCAAGCCTTCAGAGGATGAGTACTTGACACCCACAAGCTGATTTTTTTTTTCTTTTCTTTTTTCACTTCGGACTGTTTCCAGATGCGCTCTGGCCCATTTCATTCTACTCCCCTGGTTCATCTGTATATGTACTGGTATTTAGTATGTGTGGGCGAGTGAGCATTTGTCTACTGAGCTGTGTTTTTTTATGTCTGGCTCTTCACTACCACAGTCTTATCCGACACACACACACACACACACTGCCACCTGGCTTTCTGTCACACAGCAGAGACAGTCGTCTTTCAGGTCTGATCCTCCTGAGACCAAGTGCTCTAATTAAGCAGCACCACACACACGTGCAGTGTGCACATGTACCATCTGATGTCTACCATGCTTTATTCGTCAAACGTTATATCAGTTGCCGTACGTAATCTGTATAAATAATCGAAGACTGCGCATTTATGGGAATGTGAGGACTAGGAATTAAGCAACATCTTTCATTATGTTTTATTTTGTAAATAATAGTATCACCATATTTCCCAGTCTTATTAACAGATTGTGTACATTCCCCGGGGAAAATAACCAACCCTTTTGGAGAAACTTTTTTTGTTTGTTTTTATTATTCTGCATTTTAGCCAGTATTGTAAACAGCCAACCGGATGTCTCCAAGGTTTTTGTGACAGGACCACAAATATAAAATACTATCAGATGGGTCAACTGGGACGTACGTTAATGTTTGCTGAGGATGCCTGCATTTTTTACCGGTTAACAAATGAATCAAGCTTTTCATCCTTTCTTCAGCCGGCAGCCACAGTGGGATTACCCTTACGGACGGGGCCCCGGCTAACGTGTGCACAGTGCTCTGTGCAGTCAGTGGCTCGCCTGATTTATAGCGCCGTAACATGTCGCGGATGTTTCATGGGTTTTATTACCGCGTCATTATTGTTCGACATGAAGTCTTGCTGTAAATGGTATCTTTTTCTGTCTGCTTTATTTCTGGGAAAGCAACTGCCTGAAAAAGTGCAACGGGATTCTCAAGCCTTCCTCTTCTACTCAGAAACTCCACCAACAGGAAGACAGGAGCACAAAGACACACAACCCAAACAGACACTACCCGACGTAGCAATCTGAAATCTGAAATGATCCGAGGTAGCTAGTAAGTTTGAGGCTTTCTTTTTATTGCCCTGCACTCAGCACCGAAACGGGATGTGATGTCACGGGTCAGACGTAAGGCTATTCATAGCCTGTAACCAGTCAATGAAAGTGATGCTGCCGTGTGTATCCTCGTAGTGCAGTGTTGTACAAAACAGGATGTAGGGACACTGCTGGAATCAGCGACTCCTTCATTTTCAAACACGAGAAGAGTCAAGACGGCACTGTTTCTGTTCACTTATCATGCAACTTTACAGGTCAAAGTTCAACGAGAGGAATTTTGTGTGCCACCATGCCGACGTGATGTTACAAATTATCTCAGAAATCTCGTTTGATTGACTTTCTTTCTCTAAATGCAGACTTTCACGTCTTTTGTGCCGTGAATTTCCAAGCGGGAAAGAAATTCTGGCATTTGCGCATCTCGTCCAGGAAGCACAATCAGACATCAGTCTTTACGTGCTTTAACAAGAACACCAACATGCGTGAAGCCAGCCTTGTAGCACTCAGCGGGGCCAACTTATGTGAAAGCTGTGCAGGGCTGAAGCACCATACCTGGGAGCCAAGTCTAGCAGGTTGCATAACAAGTGCTAATTTGGTTAGCTGGAGCTGACGGTGGCTGTAATTCTCCTGCACTGTGACGGCAGAGCTGGGTTAGAGAGAGAGAGAGAGACTCCACGGGCCTATCAGCCGGATAATACAAGCTAATAGCATAACAGGCTTTTGCAGAACAAACGTAGGCCGCGGCCAGAGCTAATCCTGGTGTTCAACCACGCTTTTTGGCGGTGGGTGGGACGTTGTTCCTAGGATGGCAGTGAGAAGGTTAATGAGTCCAAGAAGTACTGTTGTGGTTATTGGAGCCAAAATTCATGGCAGGGTGTAAATTTAATAGTTCAGGTTTGATACTCTGCTATCAGATGATAACAAGTGCATTTTAAAAGCTTCTCCAGATCCCATTTTCACACTATCTTCAGAATCATCTGAAACTCCGTAGACAAGTGAGTAATTTCATCATAAGTTATGAAATTTGTTGCACCAAGAAATACTCCTGTAATCCTGTGAACTTCGGTCTACACACAACTTCTCTTTTTTCCCCAGATGCAATCAAAACTGCTTTGAGGCCGACACAGCTTGAAGCTTTGCGCAGCGTCACACATCTGTGGCGGTAGGGTGCGTGCTGTGAGGAGTTTGAGGATGAAGGACGATTGTAAAAACAAAAGCTATCCACCGGCAGAAGCCGGACTATTCTTTGAATGAATCCTGTTGTTAGAGTCAAGTCTAAAGACAAAGACATGTCACAAGTCAAGTCTAACATCAGTTACTTTGTGACTTCAGTACAATTGAGGCATGAACTCGAGATTTGCAGAACACTGTGCTGCTGAGCTGTTGGTTGTAGCAAAAAAAGCACCAGTGCAGAAGTTGTTTCTTGACGTGGTGAAAGTTCAGAATGGCAAGAGGCGCATACATTCACAGTCTGTATTTTGATGCATGTGCATATACAGTTAATGCACCAGGGTTGAAAATTAGCTAATGAAACGCGGTCATTAAAAATAAGATGACTCACCGTAAGCACAATCGAGACGGATGGAGCATCCCTTCAAAGACAACATTGTGTTATTTGTATGGTGATTAGACTTTTTTATTCTGGCCAGGATTACGACACCGCGGTCGACTTCTGTTATGTGATGGTGCTGTAAACCAGTTCCGGGCTGGATCACTGTGTTACCATAGAGCTTAATCACAATCAGAAAGTAGGCCGTCTCCCTGTATGTCTCTCGTGGACTTTCTGTGGGTTTCTCTCTCACTCTTCCCTCTCACTTTGTCTTACTGTGTGTGTGTGTGTGTGTGTGTGTGTGTGTGTGTGTGTGTGTGTGTGTGTGATATTTTATTAAAGTCTACTTTATTATCTCCTCTGCAAATAAGTTACGGTACAACTCTCCAAACAAACAACAAAACTCGGTCTCGAACACGGACCATTGGTATGGCTCTGCAAGTGTTAAAGCTGCTTTGACTCATTATTTATTTTTCAGAACAATCTGCAGGAATTTATTTGTATTTACTTTTGATATATTTTTTAAATCTCTTTTAAAATTGGATAAAATCATAAATCCAACCAACTGGAATGGTGTTGGTTCCCAATCTGTGTACACGGACAACCTCTCTGCACGTAGCCAATGAAATAATTTCATTCTAAACAGTTTTTGCACAAAGCAATAACTCAGTTTTTTTTGTCACGGTCGTGCCAGTCAGCCCACCATTCATGATAAGAACCAGTCACTTTAACCAACGTCACACACTAGCGTTTGACAGAGCAGTCACACAAAGACAGCTAATGTAGTTTTTCCAGGCTAGATGGCTAAGTAGCGACTCAGCTGTAGCACACTGAACATCTTGAAGACTCACTGCAAGTGTGAAGATTGGTCGGTTTAGGTGCTGATTGTCCTTACCCTTCAGTACCACTTCTAACAAAGTTTTAAACCACGTCTGACTCACTATGACAGCCCTAGCGCACTGGAGAATGTTTGACGAAGAGAAAGAAAGAACCTTTCGTGGTTAACATGTCACCACCCGGCACAACTTTCAAGTGCGCAAACTGAGCTGAATCACAGCCACGGATTCTTTCTGTCACTGTGTGTACAGGAACATTTGTACTTGCATGTGTGCTTGTGCAATTCACAAAGCAGTTGGGTAGAGATTAGCTGTCCATCCCTCCTACACACACACATACACTGACACACTCTGATGCAAACACACACACACACACACATACACTGACACACTCTGATGCAAACACACACACACATACACTGACACACTCTGATGCAAACACACACACACACACACATACACTGACACACTCTGATGCAAACACACACACACACACACACACACACATACACTGACACACTCTGATGCAAACACGCGCACACACACACACACACACACACACACACACACACTGACATACACTGACACACTCTGATGCACACCCACACACACACACACACACACACACACAGGCACAGGCTGACATGCGCATATACTATATGCAGCTATCTCTCAGCAGTGGCAGGTGCATATTGAAGTGGTTGTGTGGTTTGAGTCGGCTGTGTCCAACTGACTGAGAGGGTGGCTGTGTTTCTCACGCACACACACACACACGCACACACACACACACACACACACACAGACTCAATAACAACACACAACACACACAACGGGGAAGAGCCAACAGATGTTTCAGATTTGGCCAGTGACCAAAAAAAACAACTTCTTCTTTTTTACTACTTTTCTTTTGGTATTTTAGGTAACCTTTTCCACCCAAACACACACACAAACACACACACACACACAATGTCCTAACTATTAAATTAAAGATTACAGGATTTCAACGGTGCTTTAATTCACGGTACAGATTCACCACTTCATTGTTGACATTAAGTTGATAATTAAACTATCCAAGTGAATGGGAAAGTGGTCTCAGACTTTGGGAGCCCACTGCATATAATGTTGCGGCTGATCGGTATAAAGCTGCAACATGCTGCATTTTAAACATCAGTGTATCATTATCATACTGACTGTGATGCTTTGGTAGAGTCCCTGTAAACCAAAAAGCCCATGCTGCAGACTTTTGGTCGCCCCTGTCTCGGTAGACCTCATATCCCACTAGACTTGTTCCTTCCTTCTTGCCCCCCACCCCTCCATCTGAAGGGGATAAACAAGATAGAAATAATCTTTGCATAAGACTTTCATTCCTCCCACAATCTGCCGTCACTTGAAACTCTGAAAACTTTAGCTACGTTGTCTCTGGACGAACAGCGAACAGCCTATCGCTGGTTTGTCCTATGAAGTGTTGAGCTGTGTTTTCTCTAGGGGATCGGTCATTGTTGAGAGAAACAACGACGACTCTTGGTTTAAAATGGGAAACAAACAGCATTCTCCTGTTTCAAAGTCCCTAGGTTTCGTGAACGCATCCATCCACCCCAACCCAACCAAGCCTTCGTCGCTCTGTATACCACGTCACCTGACTTGCTCCTTTGCTCCTGTCATAATTACTATAGCTGCTAGAGGTCGCCTAACGGTAAAATGCAACCGTGGGTCATAATGAGTCACTAGCACTAAAAAACCCATGAGCTTTTTTTTCCCCCCAAAAAACAGTGCTAGCTTCCTTTTTGATACTGTAAGATATTTAGCGTAATTTTTAAAATATGAAAAACTACATCCTCTTCCTGTTTTTCTTCTGCAACGAGTATAGGTGTGTTTGTTCTGCAGCCCTGTCTCCTAGAAATTACGTTTATATAATGTACATCTAATTTGCAGCAGCAAATACGTTTCGAAGGAAATGTAATTGCAACTGGATTTTGTTTTCTATTAACGTACTGAGGAAATGTTGTTAATCTTCGAATTTAGCAAGTTGCAAAAATGTTAATACTGAACATATCGATTAAAATGTTCAAAGACAACGTACAACATCTGTTTTCTGCCAAATATTCGATCTTGGAAGTAAAAAATCCACTTGTAGCGACTACAGCGTTATTAAACTTTTTTTATGGTTATGTTTAGACACCCGCAGCACTTGATTAAGGTTAGGGAAAGATCGTGGTCTGGTTTAAAACCGAAAGAAACGTGTTTACTCACATTAACCAAAACAACGATCTTTCCCTAACCTTAACCAAACTGCTTTTGTTGCCTAAACAAAACAACAGGCGGAAGTCAGGATGCGAACCCCTGTCTCCGGTGTCTCACAGTTGTGCTTTGTAGCCCAGCCATCCGCCCCAAGCACCTTCTGGTGACTCTGCTGCAGTTAATAAATGTAGCACTTCATTCATTTAAAAGGTTGCCTATGAACGTAATCCGACGAGTAATTACATTGACACCAGAATTTAATTGGGAAAGCGGTTTACCATAATTTCTAGTAGAAAGGTTCGGACCTGGAATAAGGGTATCTTCTCCCCACTTTGTTTTCTATAAAGTGTTACAGCGATGTCCCTCAAATTATGCACATTTTAATATGTGGTAAAATTAAGTGCAACACAAGTTGATAGTGTCACAGGATGTGCTGATCTGCAAATTGCGACTTTAAAAGAGCTGGCATGCATTGGCACAGGGAAATAGCACAGTGGCTTAGCTGACTTGTTTTTTACTCTTCAGGCACAAGCTCAAGGAAGACATTTTTTGTGGTTCTTGCAACACCGTATCCGGTTGAACGCTATTTGTTACTCATTAAGAACATCATTGACAGTAAGAGCCTAAAAATACATGTGGAACCCATTTCTACTTCATTGGAATGAGTGTGAAGGACTGCCCTCAATATTTTAAAAGTCAAGTCACAGATTTTTGGATTCGAGCTACTGGGTGTTTCCATTTCAGATATTTAACTAATGCTCCTATTGATTTTTTTTATACATTTAAGGCATTTGGTTGAAGATCTGATGCAGACTGATTCACAACGAATGCAGCAAGCTGCCCTTTAAGCCATATGCAAGCCAGAAATAGCCCTAGGTAGGGTCAGAGTCATTGTAACCTTTCTTATTAAGCATTTTAGTACATTAAGAAGGAAGAATAGGTGGGAGGGAGGATGTGATTCACTTGGGAGAACATGTGATGTGTTATATTTGAAAAGATGACTTTTCACCCGATTACATAATATAAGGTGGGACGACACAGAGTGACTGAGATCCAGTGAGCAGGTAGAGCCTTTCAGTGCCTTTTGCTCAAGGGCACAGCAACAGGACATGTGATCCAGTGATCTGACTTTTCAGTGGAGACACAGTTCGTCCGCAGCACGAAAATAAAAGTTGAACATCCCGTAAAATAGGCTATTCAGTTGCACTTGTGTGAGAGATTCAAGTGGGTTTCCGCATCAGCTCAGCTGTTCAAATAAAGTGAGACAGTTTGTTTCGTAGAATAGGATGTTTGTGAACGTGAACCGTGGAGTGGGAACTCGATGAACCTGGACCAGCACCATACCGGCCCAGGTCAGGCTCACAGTGTGAAAAAGGCCTCAAAACTCCGAATCGTCCTCCCAGGCAGGGTCAGTGTCTGGGAAAAGCAGCGGGTTTTCTTGTTATTGTGGGCAAGAGTGAGACTTCATCGTGACCGGCGGGTGAAGTTTAAGGTGAAATTCTGAAAAATGATTTTACACTGTAAAAGCAACAGCGTATTTATCAAACACACACTTCCATACATTTGATCCTGGGTGTGTCCCCTAGCTGTGCTTGATGACAGAAGGATTCTTGTGGTGCGGTGAGGTGATGTGTCTCCCTCCGTTGTGCCTCAACCCATCGAAACTGAACATTATTCATCCACTTGAGAATTTTCAGTACGACCTGCAATTACATAAAAACATTCAGCGTTAACAGGAAAGTCCGCCAATTGACACACCAAAGTCAGTTTACTAGTCTCGGAAAGTACTGTGAAAAATGTTTCTGGGAAAATAACCCTAGTGACATCACCGGGGTTATTTCAGCCTCGGGCTTGGACAGTAAACCTTTTTAATGGAAAGTCTGCATTGCACATGTTTACATCTGCTGATGAGAATCCTCCTTTGAACTGCATCATGGGGAGTGTGGGATCTGGCGTTTTTAGATCTTGTTGCATATTAGAGATGAAAAGTTTCGCTCTCACAAGTTGTCCTTTTTTTAAAAGTGCGAAGAAAACAAATCACTGTATTTAGTGTTTAAACATATTAATCATTATGTTTGTTCTATGTGTCTTGCAGAGAGCACTGAATGATGTCACAAGGCAACGCTTTAGGGATGCTTACCCAGGATGCTTTGCATGTGAAGTAAGTGAGCTCGTTTAAGTATGATAATTAATGTTTTTTTTTTTTTCTTTTCCCATTATGATATGTTCTTTCTAATTAAACTATCCAGGTGAGGTTTTTTTGTGTGGTTTCGGAGAAAAACCACAAAAAAAACCTCACTTGAAACTCTGCTGTTAGTTTACCATTCAATCTCTTTTGCCTAATATATAGTGAATGAGTTAATGTAGGTGTTTTGCTCATCCCAGCCTTGGGGTCGTGGCCCCTGCATGGGAACACTTATTTTTGCTGAAAAGTTCACAGGTCCTTTCTAAGTCAGTGATGAGGATTTTTTATGATGGGAATATATTTATGATGGGAAATAAACCACAACCATTTTAAATGTGTTTGAAATACTCAGTTCACTTCTATAGAAATGGACATTCAGATTCACGGGGCAACTCACACAAAAGCGTATGCAAAACGCAAAGTTTTGTGCCGCACAGCAACACAAGAGCTCATCAACCTGTGGGAATGTGAACTTTATTAAGTAACATGAGATTGATACAGTAGCTAATAATCAGAGGTGGGGTTATGAGAACTCTCGAAGCAAAATGGTCCACAGTCGGATCAAAGGTTAAGTCAGAGTTTACACAGCAGAACATCAAAACTAACCGGTTCCCTGTAACTGCAACAAGCTCAAAAAGCAAACGGGGACATCCTGACATGACAACATGGAAAGTGAAAGCAGAAAAGGATGTATTTGTGTGTGCTGGTGTGTGTGTGTGTGTGTGTCCTGTGAAACACAGCTGCTTCCACCAGCACTTTGAGCTTCTGTCATTTTAAAAATTACCCATCTCCCTCTACGTGTCTGTGTCTCTCTCTCTCTCTCTCTCACTTTCTGTTGTGTTTTCTGCCATCTCACTTAGTGCGAGGCTTATTATTAAAACGGGGACGGGGCTTATTATGCAAGTGCTGAATGTACAGTAACAGTCTTTGTCAGTCTTTCTCCGCCACTCAGTGGCTTCTTTACTGTTTCCGTAGACATCAGTTTACTTTGATTTTAAAAGCCTGTGGTCTTGGGGAAAGCTTTGAAACTGTGGTTTGCCGGGAAAGTGCATTGTAACAGATTTTTTCTTTTTTTTTTTCTCCTTCTTCAAAACAAAGCACGGAGAAGTGACACAAAATGAGATTTGATTGAGGACTCAAACTGCTCCCGCTAAAATGGTAATGCGCTGTGTGTTTCACTGCGCAGCCTGTGTCGACAAGGTGTTAGTGTAAATACGTGATACGGCGACCAGAAGTACGTCGACACCCCTGTCTTGGGTCGGGTTTTCATGGTTCAGGCGGCCTCCAGTGAAGAGAGACCTTAACGCTTCATGCTTTTAGACAGCAGAGCTCTTCTAGCTTTCTGCCAACAGCTAGTGGAAGGCCCTTTTTTTTTTTTTTTAATTTCAACACGACAGTGCCCCCTTGCACAAGGCCAGCTCCGTAAAGAAATGGTTTTCCCTGCTTGTCGTGGAAGAACTTGGGATAAACTGGAACAGTAACTGGAATATATCCCTGCAGCCGGGTTCCAGCGCTTTGCGGAAAGCCTCGCAGAAGAGTGGAGGCTGTTATAACAGCATATTTATGCCCCTGGCTTTAGAATGAGATGTGACACAATCACATCTGGGTGTAATGTTCAAGTTTCCACATAGCCTTGGTATTGTTGGCGTGTATGTAGGCCATGTATGTTATTATCCCATTATAAATATCAAGGTATTTCATTTTTCAATATGGCCCATTCTAACATCACATAATTTTATCATTAGACACAGCTTTTGTCCTGTGGAGTGTCTTAACACAAAACATGCCAATTTTGAGGTTTTTAAAAAGAAAATTTTATTTCACAAAATAAACAGCTTAAGTGCTTGAGAAGTGTTGAAACTAGTCTATTATTTATACATTTTCACAAGATTCAGTTTAGTTTTATACCTTTTGATGTTTTTGTATACATGCAGCACATATCAGAGTTTAATCACACTGTAAATATCTGTGTTAAAATGGCATGAAATAATACTTAGCTCTGCCACAAAGATCAACAGGTCATGTAAATCATTCAGTTTCTAGAAAGGCTGTGGGAGAGAGAGGCAGGGAGTTTTTTTTTTTTTTTCTGCCCATGGGCTAACAGGAGGGAGGAGTGTGTGTGCATGTGTGTGTGTGTGTGTGTGTGTGTGTGTGTGTATGTGTAGTGGGAGGAGACAGGGAAGAGTGTGTGAGTGTGAGTGTGTGGTTTTGTGTGTGTGTGTGTGTGTGTGTCTACGTGATGGGGGAGGGGACAGAGAGAAAGAGAGAGAGAGGATTTGTGGCATGTAGTGTGTCAGCTGTCATTAGGCGCAGATGACACACACACACTCAGCAATCTCGCAGAGAAAAAGAGGGGAAATACAAAACGAGTGTGTATTTATGTGTTTTGTGTGTGTGTGTGTTTGTGTTTGTGTGTGTGTGTGTGTGTGTGTGTGTTGTACATGGTGTGAAAACCAGTGTTACCGCCCGGCCGGCATGGGATGGTTGGCCAGCTCTGGACTGGTTATGGACTGGTTTAACCAAAGCGGAGGTAAGTGACTATCGGACTCCGGTCCCTTGTGTGTTCTCTTTTATTCTGAATAACAGACGGAAAGGCCCGGTCTGTCAGGTCCGGACAGCAGAAATGTGACTGATATTTCCATTCATCATTTAAGTGTTTTAAGTGAGTTTGACTCGTAGATGATTAATACCTTTTACGTTTCCTACATTTCTCAACTGACGACGATATGAAACGGCCGTGTTTTACTCCTGTTATTAACCTCACTGATGTGAACAAACCTTAAATGACATTAGTCCCTGTGTTTGAGTACCTGTTAATCAATGAGGGAGTGAGTAGTAATACTAGCAGTAATAGAAGTAATAGTAAGTAGTTATAGTAATACTAGTAATAATAATAATAATGTTATAATTATGTCTATTTATTAACAACCAGGGATGAGTTCGATGCTCATAGTATGCACGACTGTCAGAATTTGGACTTTGAGCTGCCATGTATTATTGTTGTTTTGACACACAGTATGTGTGTGTCTTTGTGTGTGTGTGTGTGTGTGTGTGTGTTTGGGGGGACTGGTTGTGAATGACTGGTCACACACGCACACACAATCACACACAATCACATAAAGTGCACAGTCAGCAGGCCCAGTAGCTGCTCTGTCACCTGAGGTCTAACCAGCCAACTGTTAACTCAGTTTGCTTTGCTTCAATAACAACTTTTGTTTACACTCATTCAGAAAGCATGTATGTTCAGCGAAGTGTTGAAGGGAAGGCTTAAGCAAACGTGCAAGAATTCCACAGTGTTATGCAGTCAGTGGTGGAGTTTCTCTATGACAAGTTCGCAGTTTAGAAAAATACGAACGAGTTAGAAAAATGTTCTAATGTACCGGTTCCAGTTAGTAAGGTGGTACTTCTTTGTGAGTAATAACTGTTTGCCTGCACAAGATATTTCATTTTCAGAAGTTACACTTTCATTTTGTCAAAGGAAAGGGCAACTGAAAAATTTCGTTTTTGAAATAAAAATAGATATCCACCAACTGAAAAACATGATTTCTGTTCTCACAGAGGGACACACGAGCAAGAAGAAACAAAACTTTTGGTACCGTTTGGCGATTTCTGCACAATGTGCCCATATAGTTGACCCAGTGATAACTTACTCGCAGACTCTCTGAACTTACTGGTAGCAAATCTTTCAAATGTACACAGCAAAAACGGGCGAGTTTTTCTGAGGACACAAGGCTGTGACTGTATGTTAATTTTCACACCGACACTAGCTGCCACTGCAGACAAGTCATTCAGTGAGTCGAAGCTGGAGTTTGACCTCTAGGCCAGTAGAACAAACTTGAAAACTCCTACAGTATGGCCAAGTGTTTTTCCTTTCTTTTTGTGTTGCTTTTTTTAAAGCTGTGTATCTCTGTCTGCCATCAGTTGCATCATAATATCACACACAAGCTGTATTGATATCGATCTTTTCACTGTATTAAAGGATCCTTTTTTTTTTTTTTTTTTTTTTTTTTTTTTGCAGAGGAAACTGCATTTGCAACACCAAATGTACAAAAATCTTGGTGTACAAACTTGTGCATAGTTTGAGCGTGGCTTCAGCTCTGCCACCTCAGCTCATTTTGGCATTTAGAGTGAATTAAAGAGGAAATGCTGTTTTTTTTTCTGCATACATGTTTCATATCACAATCTCATAAAGAATCTTATTATTGTATTATTACAGCCTCACTATAAATGAGGTTTAAACCTTTTGTTTTCATTCCACAATAGCAATTTCCCTGCAAATGAAATTGCGTTGTTCTGAGAAGCTTGATATGAAACTCGAGCCGAGAAGAAGCACTGTAGAAATCACGCTCAAGAGTTTGTGTCCAGATTTGGCCACTGTTGAAAGAGACGAGACGAGAGAGGGCGAGCCTTCTCTCTCTCTCTCTCTCTCTCTCTCTGTGTCTGTGTGTGTGAGTGTGTGTGTGTGACTGTGTTTTTCCATGCTTGCTCTAGGGTCCAGAGATTTAACCACTGGACAGTTTTGGGGCGCAATTGCTCTGCTCTGCTGTCTTTCCTGCACTATAGTGTATATGTGGTCCAGTAGTTTTTGTACTGTGCTGCGTCAGGTTGTGAGGTACCATTGTGTTAGTTGTCAAGTTCGCTGGACCAACTCCATCAGGCCTACACAGTTCCTGGTGATTTAAGTGTGAGTTGTTCTGCTAGTTTGACTTATTTTATTTTTGTTTACATTTCTCTTGTGTGAGAGGGAGAGTTAGTGCCTGTCTTACGTCTGTAAATTGATGCAGGGGAAATAGTATTGGTTTTGTGTGTGTCGTCATGTGCCCGTGTGTGTGCGCGTGTGTGTGTGTGTGTGTGTGACTGTGTTTTTCCATGCTTGCTCTAGGGTCCAGAGATTTAACCACTGGACAGTTTTGGGGCGCAATTGCTCTGCTCTGCTGTCTTTCCTGCACTATAGTGTTACATGTGGTCCAGTAGTTTTTGTACTGTGCTGTGTCAGGTTGTGAGGTACCGTTGTGTTAGTTGTCAAGTTCGCTGGACCAACTCCATCAGGCCTACACAGTTCCTGGTGATTTAAGTGTGAGTTGTTCTGCTAGTTTGACTTATTTTATTTTTGTTTACATTTCTCTTGTGTGAGAGGGAGAGTTAGTGCCTGTCTTACGTCTGTAAATTGATGCAGGGGAAATAGTATTGGTTTTGTGTGTGTCGTCATGTGCCCGTGTGTGTGTGTGTGTGTGACTGTGTTTTTCCATGCTTGCTCTAGGGTCCAGAGATTTAACCACTGGACAGTTTTGGGGCGCAATTGCTCTGCTCTGCTGTCTTTCCTGCACTATAGTGTTACATGTGGTCCAGTAGTTTTTGTACTGTGCTGTGTCAGGTTGTGAGGTACCGTTGTGTTAGTTGTCAAGTTCGCTGGACCAACTCCATCAGGCCTACACAGTTCCTGGTGATTTAAGTGTGAGTTGTTCTGCTAGTTTGACTTATTTTATTTTTGTTTACATTTCTCTTGTGTGAGAGGGAGAGTTAGTGCCTGTCTTACGTCTGTAAATTGATGCAGGGGAAATAGTATTGGTTTTGTGTGTGTCGTCATGTGCCCGTGTGTGTGCGCGTGTGTGTGTGTGTGTGTGTGTGTGTGTGTGTGTGTGTGTGTGTGTGTGTGTGTGTGTGTGTGTGTGTGTGTGTGTGTGTGTGTGTGTGTGTGTGTGTGTGTGTGTGTGTGTGTGTGTGTGTGTGTGTGTGTGTGTGTGTGTGTGTGTGTGTGTGTGTGTGTGTGTGTGTGTGTGTGTGTGTGTGTGTGTGTGTGTGTGTGTGTGTGTGTGTGTGTGTGTGTGTGTGTGTGTGTGTGTGTGTGTGTGTGTGTGTGTGTGTGTGTGTGTGTGTGTGTGTGTGTGTGTGTGTGTGTGTGTGTGTGTGTGTGTGTGTGTGTGTGTGTGTGTGTGTGTGTGTGTGTGTGTGTGTGTGTGTGTGTGTGTGTGTGTGTGTGTGTGTGTGTGTGTGTGTGTGTGTGTGTGTGTGTGTGTGTGTGTGTGTGTGTGTGTGTGTGTGTGTGTGTGTGTGTGTGTGTGTGTGTGTGTGTGTGTGTGTGTGTGTGTGTGTGTGTGTGTGTGTGTGTGTGTGTGTGTGTGTGTGTGTGTGTGTGTGTGTGTGTGTGTGTGTGTGTGTGTGTGTGTGTGTGTGTGTGTGTGTGTGTGTGTGTGTGTGTGTGTGTGTGTGTGTGTGTGTGTGTGTGTGTGTGTGTGTGTGTGTGTGTGTGTGTGTGTGTGTGTGTGTGTGTGTGTGTGTGTGTGTGTGTGTGTGTGTGTGTGTGTGTGTGTGTGTGTGTGTGTGTGTGTGTGTGTGTGTGTGTGTGTGTGTGTGTGTGTGTGTGTGTGTGTGTGTGTGTGTGTGTGTGTGTGTGTGTGTGTGTGTGTGTGTGTGTGTGTGTGTGTGTGTGTGTGTGTGTGTGTGTGTGTGTGTGTGTGTGTGTGTGTGTGTGTGTGTGTGTGTGTGTGTGTGTGTGTGTGTGTGTGTGTGTGTGTGTGTGTGTGTGTGTGTGTGTGTGTGTGTGTGTGTGTGTGTGTGTGTGTGTGTGTGTGTGTGTGTGTGTGTGTGTGTGTGTGTGTGTGTGTGTGTGTGTGTGTGTGTGTGTGTGTGTGTGTGTGTGTGTGTGTGTGTGTGTGTGTGTGTGTGTGTGTGTGTGTGTGTGTGTGTGTGTGTGTGTGTGTGTGTGTGTGTGTGTGTGTGTGTGTGTGTGTGTGTGTGTGTGTGTGTGTGTGTGTGTGTGTGTGTGTGTGTGTGTGTGTGTGTGTGTGTGTGTGTGTGTGTGTGTGTGTGTGTGTGTGTGTGTGTGTGTGTGTGTGTGTGTGTGTGTGTGTGTGTGTGTGTGTGTGTGTGTGTGTGTGTGTGTGTGTGTGTGTGTGTGTGTGTGTGTGTGTGTGTGTGTGTGTGTGTGTGTGTGTGTGTGTGTGTGTGTGTGTGTGTGTGTGTGTGTGTGTGTGTGTGTGTGTGTGTGTGTGTGTGTGTGTGTGTGTGTGTGTGTGTGTGTGTGTGTGTGTGTGTGTGTGTGTGTGTGTGTGTGTGTGTGTGTGTGTGTGTGTGTGTGTGTGTGTGTGTGTGTGTGTGTGTGTGTGTGTGTGTGTGTGTGTGTGACTGTGTTTGCTTTCCATTCCAGCACACCGGTGCAAGGAGTCTCTGGAAACGTTGACAACAATTCGGTAATAAAAAGACTGGGCTGCCAGGTGGCAAGAGAGGGCAGCTGTTTTGTTGTCATAGTGACCAAATTTTAGATATACAGAAGCATGTATACCGTGGGCACGATTTCATTCACACAGGATCAGTTTTGAGAGAGCAGAGGTTTCGCATGAAATTTGAAAAGGCTCAAAGCTGTAATGTTTTTTTGTTTTTGTTTTTTTCCCTGGGAAGTACAGCAACTGCTCTGGGTATCAAAATCTTGCCAATACAGAGTGTTTTAAGGTTGAAAAAGAAAAGGAATTTTAGAAATAAAAAAAAAAACAACAATTTGGTTTCAAGACGATCCAGTTCTCTAACCCCTAATAACAGATCAATGCATGTATGCATGTTTAATAAGAAGTCTTTTAGGTTCCCAGAAATAACCACTGTGTCATTCCTCATCAAAACGAATCATATTCATTGAGTTGGTTGTGACCAACAGCGACCAGCCAAAACCCTTCTCATATGACCGGCGTCCAGTAGAAAATCATAAACTCCACATTTGACGATGAAGTTCTGATAACGGACGAGAGAGGGAAAATGCTACTGGATGAAGGGATTTGGTCCTCAAAATAGATGCTCAGTGGGTGTCGGACGGTGTTGGGATGTCTGTAGGACATTAATAGAGACCTACGTTGTTATCCTCTTTGCTCATATCCAGTGTTTTAATGTTAAATCCGTATTGAGGCAGACTTCCAATTAATTTCCAAATAAGGGCTTGATAAAGGCAGGCAGTGAAATAGCTAATGTTATATAATCTGTCTTTGGTTGTAACAATTAGCACAGCGTGCCAGTTTGGACACTGGAAGTAGTCACAGGACAGCCACAGCACAAGTTAAGTTGCCCACTGTCATTACCAAACCTCAAGTCTGTTTTTGTTTTTGTGGCCTCACTTTATACAGAAATTCAGCACTTTATTTCAAATACCAGTATTTTTATCATTTCGAAAGATTTATTTATATTGCAGTTTTGCTTGATATGAAAAATTGTAATTTTCTGGTCATGAGTTAGTGGTGGTGTTCAGCGAAGAGCTTAGAGTTTTTCACCTGCCATCCGGCTTTAATTAGCTACAACTCTAAACCTAACGGAGACACAGACCTGATTCCAAATCAGTCGAATGTTTTGGAACTGGTTGAAGTAATGTGTTTAGCTGTACCAACCGAGTTGGAGAACTGTTCCTTGTTGGCAGAGATGCATGGAGGAGTGCCTTCAACTTTGTACTCTAACTGGTAACTTGTGGTTTTTATATTGTGTTAGTTTAGTCAAAAACTTAATTGGAAGTCCAACGTGGTTTCTGAATATTTGCTGAGTCCGGTTTAATGAGACTCGGGGTGCCAACGGAATCTGCAGTTCAAGTTGCGTTTTGACACATCTGAATTGTGAAAGTAGTCTTTAAATATTTATATCAAAAGCTAAACTGCAGTTACCTTGATTATATAATTGATATTGTCCTAAAGCCAGCTAGATCAACAAAACGCTTGTTGTCCCTGGCAACAGGCAGGAAGCCACCGGGCCATAAAGCCACCGGCTCAGAGCAGCACCACCGCGGAACCAAACAGCAGAGATGCACATAAAGAGATTGGACGTATTGGACACACTGACACACTGGAGATGCGCGCGCACGCACGCACACACAGGCAACACACAGACACACGCAAACACGCCCACGGTTATATGTTGCAGGCTCTTTGGTGTTGGAGAAGCCAGTGTTCTTAATCCAGCCACAGCAGGGAATTAAATCTACTTTATGTTTGTGTGTGGTGGGAGGGTTTGCTGGCTTAGACTGGAGCCTTGACAGAGGCTTAGACGCTGGAGGGAGGAGGGTCCCGCCTCTCGGTCACCGCTGTCACACCCGCTGTCATGTATACATCTGGGCCATACATTTCCGTTATTCTCAGCCCTCCTGGCGTGTATCCCTCAAACGAAACAACCAGAGCACCACAACACCTCCTCGGATTGTTTTACTTGAATGCTTTTACTGTCTTGAAGATGATTATTCAGTGACTTTCAAGCAAGTTTAGAGGAGAATCTGAAAAACTGCGCGTGACCTAATTAGGCCTTATTTCATGTAGCAGAAATACGTTTTTCTAAAGTATTAACTCACAGGGCTCCGCAATTAGACGCAAGACTGTCTCAAAGATGTACAGACCTGAAGGGGTAGTTTCAGTAATTCAGGGCATTATGTTTTTGTTTTTTTGGGGGCCAGTGGCATTGTCTATAACATGGAGTGGAAAGGGTAAATTATAGACTTAATTCATGTATTCTAGGGATAAAAACTCCGACATTTAACATTTAATGTCCCTACGGTAAATAATAACCACAGTGTAAATGTGTTATTTTATTAAGTATAAAGACTAAAGTTTCCCACTGTCCCTGCAAAAACACATTAGCTTTAATTTTGTGCTGTCAGTCATTACATAAGACCGTGCGGTCAGTGTCTTTTTCTTCTTTTTCTTTTTTTTCTTTTCTTTTTTGATTATATGCTCAAAACCTTAATTATTCTGCAAGCTAAGGCCCGAGGATGACTCATTCCTTTAATAACAACCCGTAGTGTGTTTCACTTCCATGACAACTATCATTTTGTCAGGGTAAGTCTCGCATGCAAGTGCTGACTGTTACATCTTCTCAGCCATTTATTCGGATTTCCAGCCGTCCCCTGTTGTACGGTATTTCTTGTGAATATCTGGTCTCTATAAAACCTTACTATTACTTTGTGTGCTATTTCATTTTTTAAAGTATTTTAACAGCCAATCATAATCACTTCCAAATAAGTTGAGCCGCTTTGTTTGTTTGTTTTCTCTTTCTTCCTCATCTGAACTCCCTCTGGCTGTAATGTGACACCTACCTGCTCCCTGTCACCTTTTTAACATAACAGGAAGTAGAAACTGCAGGAATATTCATTGAAAAGCTGAACAGACCAGAAAGACAGTTTGTAGTTAAATACATGACAACACACCTGAAGCCATATGGGAGCCACTGTCCCATACACTGAATACAGGCATTAGGGTTAAACTGGTTGGTATTGGAGATAGGAGTCTTTCAAATGTTCCTGTTTTGGGAGTTGTTTATTTTATAAGGAAAGAATCATGTATGTTCTTAGTGCATTGCTGGCTGATGTTCAGGTAGCAATATCTCCTATCTGCACTATTTTAATTTTCATTGTATCAAGTTAACTATTACGCATTACTATGATTATTATAAACAAATGAGAAAATGGTATACATGATATATTCTGTAATATTCCAGAGGTAATCCTTGGTGGTAGTGTTTCTCGAAATCACCACCAATGTTTACAAGACAATCTTTTTCTCTTCCTTGGTCAAAATAAAGCAGCTTTAACGTTAAAATGCTCCATGTAGCACCGCTGACTAGTAAACAGAATAAAAACACACCTATTAAAGCCTCACCCTGTCACTACTGGTTTTTCAGAAACCCAAAACAAAGAAACCGAGGAGAGATGGTTTCTATTGGAGACAGAGTCCACTTAAGCAGGCTGTGATCAGTCCTCAGCTTTAATTCCTTAATGGCTGGTTTGACCCTCTGGCCTCGTCTCTACCCTCCAGCTCAAATTGTTTTTACATGGCTTCACTTTGTGAAGCTCTTGGCTCCTCTGATTGCATTAGTATTGGGCTGAACGGGTAAAGGCTTTTGTCACAGGCTACATTAGTGTTAATTCATTGTGTGTGTGTGTGTGTGTGTGTGTGTGTGTGTGTGTGTGTGTGTGTGTGTGTGTGTGTGTGTGTGTGTGTGTGTGTGTGCGTGCGTGTGTGTGCTCAAGGCCATATGTGTCTCTCCATATGTGTTTACGGTTGTGGGCCCATGTGTACCTGCTCCGGATATTGATTGAAAAGATTATGTCATGCGGTGTGTGTGTGTGTGTGTGTGAGTGTGTGTGTGTGTGTTTGTGTGTGTACACCTTTCTGAGACTGATTGAAACTTTAAGCAAGGCTTTCATCAACTTCTGAAGTCACCTAGCTGGGCTCTCATGATGGTGATGTTATCTCCAGTCAACACGTCAACATCACCTACCTCCTCTAACCAATAATAATTTGCTGCCAACCAAAAGGGATGACAACACCTTGAGTTTCAAAATGTCTAATGTTTTTAAACTTTGTTTAGTTAGGTTTTGGGGAGATTTTCTTTTTTTCCTTCTTAATACAAACTCATTGATTCCTTTTTTAATGTGCAGCTTAAAGGACAGATTAGCCTAGCCTAGGTTTGCTACCTGATAACTACAGGGAAAGGTAAAAAAAAATATCCGTTTAAATCTCCTATGACAAATGGCAGGTCTAACTAAGTAACTTTCATGTTGTAATTCTACGACGACCAGATTTGTGAAATGAAAACCGGGGACATTTCCAGTTCGGCGCTCAATGTGTCATTAAAATCTCCAATGTTTTTATCGATGAAGTATGAAAAACAAAAGGGGGGGACAGTTCCGGTTTCATGTATTTTGACCATGGTAACTGTTGTACTGTGATAAACTATGGTGAAGGCCGATTGATAAAATTGGGTACTAGCTAAGCAGCTTTGTAAACCGTGTCAGAAAAATCACACAGTAGCCTGCCATGGTGAGTGAAGCAATGGTAAACTATGGAACACTCAGTGAAGAAAATGGTCCTTTATAGTAAATAGTACACGGTTAGATAAAATAGCTTGGTTAACGGATCTCCTGTTCCTTGCCTCATTCTTTGTATTTTATTGTTTAGAATAATAAATTGGCGGGCTCTGTAATCCTTTCTCTACCTTTCCTACCTTCCCATCTTCACACTTCTTATCCAGTCTTCCTCCTCTCCTTCCTCTCCACTCTCCCTTCAGAGATTTAAGCAAAAAAAAAAAAAAAAAATCTTCTGACTGTCGTCCACATTAACCCTAGACACCTGCTAAACAAATAGTATGTTAAATATATTAAATTAAAAATGATGCTTTCAATTTGTAGATTGCACGGTAGCCTGCATCGACGTAGAATGTATGTCTGCAAATCAGCTGCCTGTCACTTGGTAGTACGATTACGACAATTGTGGTGATGTTGTGGATTCGCTTGACACTTGCTAGTGTCGTGTTTGAGTTTTACGCAGCAGTTTTCTCTAAAACTAGGTTAGCAAGTGGTTGGTGGTAGAAGAAGAATGATATGAAGCTGCTATAGCGAGCATCCAGTCCCTGCTATTGGCCAAAACCAGCACAACGCAAGACGACTGCCCATCTTCTCGGCTACCTGGTCTTTCTTTGCGGACTTTTTTTCCCCAAAAATGGGGACTGTCCCCAGAAAACGGGGATGTCTGGTAACACTATGTAATTCCCGTATTTACCAATCCACCGTCTGTTTACGTATTCCCACTGTAGCAGAAACAGTAGATCCAAATGACTTAAATAGTTGTGTAATTACTGTATCTGTTGGCTTGTAAAAAGTTTTTCCTGACCCAAAAAGCAGACCGTCAGCTTTGGAGAAAGTGTACATCCCTATGAGTGCAGCTGCTACCGATATTATAGACAGCAACTGAGCTAAGCTAAGCTATCGTCTTTGACGGACATACCACGAAATATATCATGAAAAGCATTTTTGAATTTGTCTCACTTAGTCGGCAGGGAGAATAAAACACCTAAAAGCCAAACACGTTTTCAAATTTTTGAACTTTAGTAACAAGTAAAACAGGACAAAGTTTATGCGAGATAGTTGTTAAGCACAATTCGAAGAGTTGAGGCATGTAAGTTGGTTAGAACCAAAACAAGAAGTACACCTACCTCTAACTGTTCTACGAGTGTTTTCCTGTCTAAGGAGTGTTTGGTAAAAAGTGAGCACATGCATTGGATGGACAATGGAGAAGTTGATTATGCTGTAGTGGATTGAGAAGTTTCATATGGACATCTTGATATTTTTTCCCACCATGACAACGTATCACTGTTGAAATCCACTGTACTGTAATTGACTGAAATCAAGAGCTGCTGTCCTCCACATATGAAGCAGTGATCTTGTTTCAGTCCAATCATTTGTACTCTTCTTGATGGAAAATTAATTAGAAACCATGAACTGCCACTAAGCCCCTTTGTGCAAATTGTGGAGGTTCTAGTGATAAGTGTTCTGTTTCTCTTTTGTTTGTTTGTTTGTTTGTTTGTTTGTTTGCAGTTGCACTAACGTTGCAATTTATATGCAGAAGGGAAAAACATTTCTTCATACATAGTCATACCACAGGGTGGTTATACGTAGGCACAGCTGTGCTTTGAGATAAATCCTAGCAGGATAACATGCTAACAATTGCTAAATGGCTCCAAACACAAAGTACAACTGAAGATGATAGGAATGTCATTATTTTTGATATTTGTTAAAAAACCAAAGTAGATTTTGACCTGCTGATGGTGCTGTGCATCAAAGTTATTAAAATTTAGAGAAAAGTCAGAGGATCACCAAAGACTTTAGAATTTATCCTCTTAAGACCTTGAATATCTGTACCGAATTTTGTGGGAATGCATCCAATAGCTGTCAAGATATTTCACTCTGAACCAAAGTGGTGGACCAACTGACGTTAATATCCCTAGAACCATGCTGCTAGCGTGGCTAAGATTGGGTGACAGGAAGAAGCGTTGATAACTAGCTGACTGGTGATGGTAGCAGCTGATTAACAAGGTCTCTCCTTGCATTACGGGAACTATCAGACACATCCAGATCCAAAGACACCACTTTGTTTGAGGTTTTGTATAATCTTATTGGCCGTTTTTTCCTCCATCTCTCCTCTACTCTCCTCTCCTCTCCTGTCATGATGTAATTAGGCCATATTCTCCTCCCCCCTCTCAGGCTTGATTATTATTTAGAGCAATAGATGCCCCCCCTTCCATTTTCTCCCTCCTGTCAACCCCCATCCACACCCACTTGTCTTATTTACAACATTCGCACTTGCTGATTTGATGCCTGGGTGAGAAAATGTTTCCCGTGCGCACCAATGAACCCATCATTCATCCATTTAACCGTCTTCTTCTCCTCTGTTGTGCTGTGCTCTCCCTTGAACATCTTTTACGTTTTCCTTCCAATTTCCCATCTTCTATCCATCCTTGTTCTCTTTGTCCTTCTCACCTTTTCTCTCATATGCTTTTTTTTTTTCTCTCTCCCTCTCCCTCCATGTTGTTTTCTCTCTCCCTTATCCCACTTCCCTGCCTTCATCTGCTCAGTATCAGCCCCACAGACCATCTGTTATGTAACAGTCAGGTGATGTGTTGGCCCGTCGATGGGCCTTAAAGGCCTAGCGCCCTGACAGACTCGGCTTCTTCCCTGCTTGTAACTGCTAGACTCGGCCATTTTTCTCATCACTGTATGTCAACTTTTTGCAAGGCTTAAACCCAAAATAACTTTTGACTGTATCTTTAAAAACTAACAGGTATTGATCTCACTGACTGATCACTTTAGGTCAGCAGTGTTGACTTCATTAGAGTGCAAATAACTACTAGTTTTGATTTTGATCTTGTTGGACTACTAACATCATCGGATTTGCTTCTGTGTTTTATTTGAAGCACTTAATGCAATTTGTAATTCTTGAGTCCAAAGAGAGAAATCAAAGCCCCTCTACCACATAACTGGAATGTCACTGGTCAAAAAAGCCATAAAAATCATCTTAAAGATAAAAAAAAGAGGTACAAAACCGTCAGAAATAAAAAAATAAAGTCTTAATTCACAATCCAATAACCTTTAGAAAAGTAGACGCCAGAGTTAAAATCCTGTGTATAAACACGTATATAAATATAAACCTATTCACAGCTGCAAACACAGAAAACCCAGTTTTTATTTGCATGACTGGCACATTCAGAGCTTTTATTTAATTTTTTTGGTCTGTAGTAGTAGCTAAGAATGAGACTTGTAGATCCATTTAAACTCCGTCCTTAAAATCCAACAGAGGCCAGCACAGAGCTGACCGGTGTTGGGCCAACGAGATGAGTTTTATCGTCACTCTTTGGTAGAGGCATGAGGTGACCATGTGGTGTAACTTTCCCTGGCAAGGGGTGTTTCCTTCCGCTACCTATTCTTTCCTTCTTTTTAATCTTACGCAGTACTTTCAGGATCGCGAAAATCTCACGCTCAGCAATATGACTCCTGTTGAGGATGTCAACTTAAACGCCAGAGATGCTCACGTAAGAACCGTGTGAATGTCTACACGAATGAGCTCTTTCTAACTTAAGTAATTATTGACACCTACTGTATTCCCACTGGGCCTCCCACATGTTGCCTGCAGGAAAATTACATGAGTACATTGTTTTCATGAGTCACAGGCAAAGTCCCTGTTTGATTATGCATCATTAAAATCATAACATGATCTCCAGCACATTGATTCTTGTCCGTTTATAATACCCCGGCTAAGAATGTTATGAAGCTCGTGGAGTATAGAGAAGGGCCCTTTTTCACTCTCGGCTGCGAGGTTTTTTTTCATTTGCGCGATGCTCAGTTACACCTGCGCTGCGTGGAACCAGTGCATCTAGATTAAAAGCATCCTCACAATGGCATAGCCTTTACCCATTTCGTCCATCAAAAAATGGACAGATTTAGCAATTATAAGTTTAGCATTATAAGTTTAATAGTAAACAGTGTGGATATATATGAAATCCTACGCATAAATTGTGATTTTCCAAAGAACTGAGAGTTATTTTGAAGCTGAGTTCCTTGGCCCGTAGTTTAGCTGTTAGTGTTTAAATATTATGAGATGCACCTCTGGCTACTGATCTGCATTTGCGTTGTTCAAATAGTTCTAGTTATTACTGTTTTCTTATAATAACTTAAAATGGTTGCTG
This sequence comes from Xiphias gladius, assembly GCF_016859285.1. Classification (NCBI taxonomy): domain Eukaryota; kingdom Metazoa; phylum Chordata; class Actinopteri; order Istiophoriformes; family Xiphiidae; genus Xiphias; species Xiphias gladius. The sequence continues at coordinate 25,384,332 of NC_053413.1, read as the reverse complement.
TTTCAACATGGCAAAATGTCCCTGTGTATTTTATGTTTAATACTTGCTAATAGCATAAATCATGGAGTATACCATTACGAATATCCCTGTATTTTTTTGTGAAATAGTAGTTATGACCAGAAATGTTCTTTTTCCCCTGTACCTGTCTGTCTCTGACTCTAGGTGCTGATATTTGCTGAAGATGAGTAGTGGGGGGGAAAACACCCCAGAGCCCCCCAGAGGGGGAGAGTCTCTGAAGAGGAAAGACTGTCAGCTGGACCTCCTGGGGCCCAGGTGAACACCTTCATCCACAGCCCGCAGTCTCAGTACATCCTCACTGTAACGCCGATAAATCCTCCCAATAACCACAACACTTCAGTACAATAATAAAACCCCGGTACCACATAATAACGCCGGGATGCCACTTAACCCCAATGGGAACTTCTGTACGGTGCACTATTCAGTTAATTATGAATTATCCTCATCTGCCTTATAGTGTTGTGTGTCATTCAGATTGATTCTGATTCTTCTTGCGCTGATTACATGGCCTACTAATTCCTGTCTCCGATTCTCGTCCCACAGTTTGAGCATGAAAAGCAACAAAAATATGTCAAATAAGTCAAATATGCTTTTATTTTCGGCAGATAACCAGTAATTGGCCGTAAATGACAAAGTTTGTTTATGGGGGTTTTTTTGTAAAGAGGTAAAAAATGGATTAAGTTTTATTCAGGGAGTGAGATAAAGTGAGGAGAGAGAGAGAGAGAGAGAGAGGTTTGTGTAATGGGTTGAGACTCTCGCAGGTTGATGGGGAAAAATGCTGCTGCAGCATTTGTGCAGGCAGTGGTTTATATAAGAGATAACACGTCATTGTGCTTTCATTGTCTGGGAGGATGTATGAAGGTTGTAGTGAGGATCTGATGTTTGTGCGCTGAGGTTATAATGTGAGCACGTGACTGTTGTAGGCCAGGTTGCAGTGAGGTTGTGAGGAAGTTGACTTGCTGTGAGCGAGGGGGCGTCTCAGCGTTCCTCGAAAGACAAAGTAATAACTGCACAGACTGATGCAAGGAAGGACATCCGTCAAACGTAATTTGTCAGCAACTTGATGTAAGTGCACGGCATTTGTCATGTGCACAGGTTTAGTTATAATGCCGTACGCTTAGCTAATGCTAACACATCAAACTCAAGTGTAAAACAGAAACCATTCAGCTTGCGCATGGTATACAAGTTTTTTAAAAAAGTATTCATTTTGCCTCTAGATTTGAAATCCATACATTTGATGGTGAACTCTTCAGACACTCATCTTCTTTTTCATTCTGTGTACATTTCATTCATTTTGGTGTAAATTTTGACGATGTATTTGTTTTCCCCTCCCTGCCCTCTAGCCCCAAGAGGAGCACCGAGAGGAGGAACCGGGAGCAGGAGAACAAATACATCGAGGAGCTGGCCGAGCTGATCTTCGCCAACATCAACGACATGGACGCCCTCAACGTCAAGCCGGACAAATGTGCCATCCTCAAGGAGACGGTGAAGCAGATCAGGCAGATCAAGGAGCAGGGTGAGGATCTACTCTGGTTTACACCCTACATAATAATATTAACTGAATGTTAATGATCATGCTTGTCGCTCGTGCTTGCCAAGCCAGAGCTACAGTATTATTTGTACTTCTTCTTCTTCTTGACCTTTTCTTTGTCCTGTTACTCACAGTTTTTGCTGCCATTTACTGCCTATTCTACATCAAAACATGCGGCCATATAAGGAATGGTTTGGTTTTTTTTAATGTTCCCCACGTGTCTTGATGAATACTTTTAGTGAATAGGAATGTTCAAACCCACTCTGAATTCTGAAGCTTTTACTCATTTGGTTCCATTTGTTTGTCCAAGTGAGACCTTCCTTACAGTTGTATCTAAAAACAGGTAAAGGTCTGTGTCTTTTGGAGCGATTTCTCTAAAAGCTGCCAGTGTCATATTTTGCATGAAAACTTATGGAAAGATGCTGCAGGCACAAACAATGAAGATATCTGTTAAAACTATTCATCTACTTTAGCAGAGCTGAAATGCGATGAGAAGCGTTAAGTTTCTAAAGAAAGAAGCTATTAACGTCGAACATTTTTTTTTTTTTTTTTTTCTCAGACAACTGTTTTGTGATGAAAGAGAGGCTTTATTCATGTTTCTCACAAGCACAAACATGGAAAAAGTGCCAGAGGCAAGGTTGTTGTAGGATGTGAGGCCTCTTAAATAATCTTTTATGTTTGTGTCCAGACAAGCATTGCAATCACATCAACTGAGTAACAAATGAGACGGTATTGGAGTCAATATTTCAGAAAACAAAAAACAAAGCATTTGTTTGTGTGTGTGTGTGTGTGTGTGTGTGTGTGTGTGTGAACACAGCCTACTTTTGCTGTGACCCACAACAAATCAAGATTTAAAATGCCACCAACCAACCAGAAAAGAGAAAGTGTGACCGTGATGGCACCAACAGAGCCTCTAACATTCATGAAACACCTAGTGGAGTGTTGATCACAGAAAAGCACACAGAATCGAAAACTGAATCCCTTCCAGTGACTGGTCTAAAATCTGGCTCTGTCCGTTGTATAAGGTCCCACCCAGCCAAAGAGAAATGGAGGTGAGTGTTAACACAGACTCTGTGAAGACAAGGTGTGTGGTGATGGTGAAGAGACAGACCGAGACAGAGCTGTTATGTAACACCTATAGTGATAGTGTAATCAGATCTGCCCTCAGCTCCGTCCCCTCTTCACCTTTCTGTCTTTTTCTTCTCTCCTCTTCCCCCTTTACTTTCTTTCTGCTTCTCTCATCCTTCCACGAGCCATCATTTTCATTTCATTTTCTTTCATTTCCTACACTTTCTTTTCCTTTCCTTTCCTCGCCTCCCCTGTCTTTCCTCTTTCCCTTTTCCTGAGCATCATTCATCCTCCTCCTCAATCCTCTTTGTCCATTTCCTTTCCTTTCCTTTCATCTTCCCCTCTATCTGTCCCCTCTCTCTTTCTCCCCTTTCTTCCCTCTCTCACCACTCATTTTCTGATCCTCCCTCTCCCCTTTTGGTTCCTACGGTCAGCCTGTCGGTGTCCTCTTGTCGTAGCACTGTTTGTGTCTGAAAACAGCAGCTGAATAAGCAAATACACCGGCGCGCACACACACATGGATAAAGCACAAGCCACACAGCTGTCTGCTCAACTTCAGAGACAGGCTCTATCCCAGCAGCCATAGTACGCAGCTAACGAGGTCGATCTGACATAACGTTTATTCATTTCAAAGAAAATGTACACATAAATAACAGTATCAGTATCAGTAGCGTGGTTGTGTGCAACACAAAGGTCACCTAGTATAAAAGAACACACACAAAAGCAAAGGTGAAATCGAAACGTGAGCCTGAATTTTTATTCCCGTCTCTGATGTTGGGGTATGATTTAGGATTATTTTCATTCAAGATTAATCTGACAATTTTTTTTTGCTTTTAATTTGTGAATCTGACATCTTCAAATTTCTCGCTTGTTCAGACTCATGGTCCAACATGCCAAAAATATAGAATTTAAATGATTATAAAACCAAGAAAAGCAGCAAATCCATACATTTTGAAATAATGGAAAAACAGAATATTTGCAATTTTTTTGCTTGATAAATGACTCACTGTAAACAGTGAATGGATTATCTAAAGTGTTGGCAATTGGTTTATCTGTTGACCTAATCGATTAATCTACCAGGGTGAACCCCAGCTCTTGGCCATTCGCTTTAGGTCCCTGCTGCCCTGAACTGGATAAGCGGGTATAGAGATAATGGATGACGATACCTGCCAAACTCCAGGGAAGAGTAGCAAGGATAGGGGTCAAATCCTCAATCTTTTTTCCAGCTAACTGTTTTCAAACGGATGCCGTCCGCCTGATGTTGATAGTTGAACAGATTTTTTTTTTTTTTTTTCAGCCTAGTTTGTTAAGGCTGAGGTTTTTCTCTTCACTGGGAACTGCTGGTCGAGGTATCGGCCTTTTTGTCGCTGGCCGGAAGCACAAAGTTTTCAGAGCTAATGAGCGGGGGTACATGTCAGCGCCGCAGACCCGATCGTGTTCAGTACTAAGGTGTTAAGCTATTCATATGCAAGTTAGATTGCCAACGACAGCGTCACATTTTACAGCGCAAAGCTTCACTCAGATCAAAGTGCATGTCCATCACAACGCTGCACTTTAACTCCACTCTTCTGCAGTTCTTCTTGCTCTCCCCTGGTTTTGTTTTTTTGCTCGGATTCTCATCTCTGTGTCAGGTCTCCTCAACTTTGTGAAATAGTCATTGTGAACTCATTAGACACATCCACAGAAAATGGTTCACAAAGTCACTCAAAAGTGTGTTGGAGGGAAGCAGGGGATTTAGGCTCCAAAACTGAACACACAGATGGATCATGCGAAATAA